>NC_050521.1:9606790-9685589 GCF_002922805.2 Oryzias melastigma | reverse complement strand
ACTTAGAAGTTTTAAATCTCTACAAGATGGGAGAAACTTTAGTTGCGTTACCTTTGAGTTATAGAGGTCTGAGTGACTTTTAGTCATTTGGCTTTTGTGAATGTTGACCAAGGTGTCAATATCTTCTTCTTCCTCTTCAATCTCCTGTGGAAAAAAAAAACTACACTAATAACAGAGGCATTTGTGGGTTTTTATAAAACAATACAATGTGAGAAAAATGGCAGTCTAAAGAAGTGTAAGACTTATATCTGCTGGACATGAAACTGTTTCCTTTTTCAGCATATCCACCTGTAAATCTAAGCCTGGAACAGAGCGGCTCCTGCTTCCCATCGAAGGCTCTGATGTCTGACATCCATCCCAAAGGTCCACTGTTGACCCAAACTCTAAAAAAAGAAAGATCACCAATTAAATAAAAGATGCAGTTCATTATTCAGTCATATATGTTGACATAAAACATACTAACCTGCAGGTTTTTCCGGTCGTCTGATGCTCTTCTTGAAGAGCTTTTCAACATCCAGCTCAGGGCTCTGACTGACAGCTTTTCCTTTAACCGCCTATAAATACAGGAAAAATGTGTGACTACAGTAGATGATAATTAAAAAAATATACAGAGAAGTTTTCTCACAGCTAGAGAATTGGAGTTGCCGCCATCAGTGCTGACGACATCTGCTTTAACTGGGACAGACAAACTGGGAGCACTGGATGGTGTTGGGCTGGAGGAGTTGGAACGCTGTAGTTCTCTGGTTTACAGAAAAAGGATCAATAACGTGAAATTACAAAATATATACAAAATCTTTTTATGTTTAATAACTAATTCAAAGTTGACAGGTTCTTTACCAGCTCTGCCATAATTATTAGAGTTTGGGGAATAATTTGATCAAATAAAATGCATTTAAGCATGAGACATTGTAAGAGAGTTTGTTTGAGTCTTAATCTTAAATGTATGTCTTATACTTGGCTTTAAACCAAACCAAATATTTGTTGAAAGTAAAAAAATATGTAATGACAGTGACATGTGATTAAAAGGCTAATTATAGCTAGTAAATCTGAGTTTACCCCGTCTCCTCAGGGGTCACACAGCTAGGTTCTGTATTAGTCCTGGTGCTGGTTTCACTGTGGTTTTCTGCAGACTCTGTGTCACTGCGAGTTGGCTTCGAAGAAAAGCTCGTCTTTGACGAAACGCTGGACTTGGATTCACTCGACTCCCGAGACGCGATGGATTCAAGCGTCTCACTTGAACTGCTTTAAAAAAAAAAAAGAAAAACGTGAAGAAAGTTGAAACATTTGCTTTTTTTCGAGAGAGCCTGATAAAGATTCCCATGAAGAAGCACCTTTTATTCATCTTCTTCTGTCTGGGCACGGGAACAGGTTTGGGTGGGTCCAAATTTTTCTCAGTACTTTCTAGAAGCAATTCCCCGGTCGTAACACGCTTTTTAACTAAAACAACAAGAAATGTTCACAGTCATACAAATCTATCACTTTACCACATGTTTTTATAACAATGGGCACAGACAGAGCTGGCATGCACTTCCTGAACTCACTTTGGTGCCTCTTTCTCAGGGAAGCTCTCACAAGGTCATGTGCAGGCGTCATGGAAAAGCGGTTTACCCTTTGATCATAAAACCAGTCGCCTGTCCGTTTCTTCACATCCCTGAAATTAGTGAAAAGATCCACAACAAATGGAGCTCGAGTAAGACTCATTATGGTGTTGTAGACGTTGCTGTATAGTTGAAAGATCACTGTGAAGCAACAAAGACCAGAAGGTAGAAATACTTGGCAAAAGAGAAAGTTGAGGAGAGCTTGAGATGCTTTTCCAATTGTTAACATCTGTAAAGAATGAACTCTGAACAGCATTTTATCCACCTGCGTCTACCTGTACCAGTATGTGTGTTTGCATTCTTTTTTGTTGAACCACAAGTTACTCCAAGACACATGAGCTAATACATTTCTGAGGCACCAAAGTGTTCAGATATGAGATAAAGTGTTCATACCACGGGTTTACAGTTTTGAAGACTACAGATACCAAAACAAAGAAAGGCATTCCACATGCCATCCTTGGTGCAGTATCAGTCAGAAAACCAGTTTGATGACTGCAAAACTTTAGGCATCATTTGAGAAGTGACATAAAATATGCAGTGATGCAAGTGTGCAAAAGACACAAATAGAAATAGCAGAAAGTAAAAGTATCACACTCTGAAAGGGTCCCATTTATTTATTGGAAATATTTCGGACCTAAACTAATTTGACAAAAACTGTTGCTAATGTGTGCAGCTCACTAAACGTACCAGCCCTTTCAAGTACTTTTTCATTACCTCTATTTTACCATTAGAAGATTTCGGAGAAGTTAAAGTAAAAAAAAGTGCAGACAGATTCAGAAAAATTATCCTACTTAATCAAATTCTGCACAATTCATAGATATAACGGAATATAAAACAGCATTATGAAATTAAGGCAGACTGCAAATTGAGTTGATTTTTAATTCAATATATTATGTTTGATTTCATTTGTGCAATCCAAAGGTGCTTTGTTAAGGATTTGACAATTTTGTTGGCGAAAATACCAACTGTTCTACGAACAGCAGCCATAAGCGCACACTTTACAAAGAACTGAGCAGAAAAAGAAAATCACCATGAGCGGTAAAAATTTGAGTAAGTTGAGGGACATTAATCTTACGATTCTTTGACACACACGCTGCAGAGCCGCGATCCATCGGGCAGGACCGCTTGGCAGTTGCGGCACACGTTGTGTTTACACATCTTGCACTGGCTGGGAAAAACTGCCAGCCGACTTAGAGGCTCCTGGCATCTGCCGCAGCTGCGCTCGCTGTAATTTCCACTGCTCCGTTTGGCCCCTTTCCTTTTCACGTCCAGCAGCTCCGTCTTCAGCTTCCTGAGGCCAGAAACACAGATAACAGCACTGTCGACACACACAGAGTTTTAGACACGTCTTAAAGATATAAATGTCAACATCCTTTGAGAAAGGATAAAAAAAACCTATGCATTCAATTTTCTGGTTTTTTAGACCTAATCTGATAAAAAATAGTGTTTGACATTTTTTATGGAATTTTTCACATGATGGCGGACATATGTAATGAAAATTAACTTTAAAATTGTATTTCTGATCATTTCTTTATTCAAATTGTGGTGAATAAGGAGCAGATGTGAGGGGCTGTTAGCTAGAAGGAGAGTGTAAACAGATAGTTCAGCTAAGGGTAATGGAAAGGGGGTGGAATTACTCTACGCAAACAGTTTCACCTATAACTCTGAGGGGAATTTCTAAAGAACTACTGTCGTTTTGCAGAAATTATGTCCTGGATTTTAGCGAAATACAGCCTCATTATAATTAAGAGACCACTGGGAATACTTTTGTAATAGAGCAAAAGATGACTCCACCAATGCAGCATCTAGAAACATTTATGGGTTCTAGAAAGGGATTCTCTTTTTTTTATTTAATGGGAAACAATTATAGATATTTGAAACAAGAAAACAACAATTTTCAAACATTCATTCATTCCTTTCTAAACCAGTTTTCACTTAGAAAATTAATTTTCACACAAACTTGAAGAATTTCAAAATGTAATCCAGCTAAAGCTCAGATAATTTCTACATCTGTAGCCCGGAGGAGAAGCTAACAAAGAGGCACACCTTAATTTAAATGTGCTTATTGCTTCACTCTGAACATGCCCTGAACCGCTGAGGAGCAGAGTATGAGTTCCACAGAAGCTTCCATGGTAGTATACCCGGTAAGAATAGATGAATCACATTATTGTAGCTGAAAAACTGGGTTTAGATCTGAAGATATGTTGGTTATGTCCTGGATATTAAAGTTAGAACCACCCCTGAAGTCTCAAATCTTTGAACAATAAAGAAACTACAAGAACGGGGACCCTCTAACAGTGTCCTAACTAAAATACAAGAGAATGTACTCAGGATTTAAGCGGAAATAAATCCTACTAAAGTCTAGAAAACCAATTACCGTACATTCAGCCAAGCCAAAACCATTTCTTTCCAGTTACATGTACAACTCTTAATTTTACAGGTGAAATAATAAAGTTGTCAGGGATAGTATAAATGATGTAGTGCCATTCACATTAGGGTATTACTTTAAATACTTTTAATTTAACCTCATAAAAACACAATTTTCTAGCAAAGCCAAGGGCTGAAAGGTTAAAGAAAATCTTAGTGGATCAACTCCAAATTGATCTTTACTTAGAAAAGAACTAACTATCCATCAAACCAAACTGATTTTCCTTTAAAATTATTTCTTACACTTGTTTTTTTTTGGCAAAAGAAATACTTTTAAATATTTATTAATGTGAGAATACACTTAAGTAATGACAGTTCCACCTCAGTTTATATCACTTATGTGAAAACATATTTTTATTAACCAAACAAAATTAAATTTTTAGTAGAAACAAGTAGAATAAATCGAAATATTTAATTAAATCGCATCATATTAGAAATTAAACCAAAACATTTCTGAATCAATATCCAATCAGTTCAGTATTTTTGGAAGTGATGTACAGTCCTCACTTGTTAAATCTCACACATTATAGCAGTACCTGTTAAAACAAATAAGTTATTTTCTTACCGTACACGCTTATCCTCAATTAACCTCAGCTCCTCGTCCCGTTTCAGCACTTCCAGGATCATCTGTTGCTCCAACTCGGACAAGAAGCTCAGGTTGATCATTTCCAGAGTCATTGTGGTTTTACTCAGGAGCTGCGAGGGGTGAACTGGTTCTATTCTAAAGCGCTGAGACGAGATCCATGAAGAAGAGGTTACAGTTTGGGACGACAGTCAAAGATGAATCACAACAATACTAAAAAAGTAAGGTCAAATATTCAGGTTAAATTAAAAGTGTTTGCCAGTAAACTAACATTTTCACATGACATTAGACATAAACATGCACCTATAAAGTAAACTTCATGACTAAAAAAGTATTCCCTGATGGGTGATGATCCAGTATGTAGGGCCATCATAAAAATCCACCAGAGCCTCTGACAGGGTGAGAGGTGGTTTAAAGTAAACCAAAGTAAAACAACATGAACGTCATGACTGGTTCCCACCCTCCAGCAGAAAGATGACTGGGTGGAGTTCAGCAGCTTATTTATTTAATCTTCATCTGACACTGATCATCTGTTATGAAGCCATTTAAAACTCATATATGGAGACATAAACTACAGGAGCCTGACACTGGATAAGCACTCACTGAAAAGAAAATAAAGAGCTATTTCCTCGTTTTTTGAATGCCTGAGCCTCACTAGAAAAGAAATGTACTTAATAAAAACATTACAATTAAACAGGAAATAACGCTTGAATTAAGGGAGGCACGGTGTCTGAAAGAGCAATATTTTTTAACAAAAATGGTAAATGTTTGGTAAGAATTGCCTTCCAAAAACTGCACAAATTTAAACTTAAATTATGTAAATACAAAATAGCCTTTTTTGACGTCATTTTCAAACAGTAGCTGATGGTAAACGTCGATGAAACATCTCAAATTTAAATGACCTACGTTCTTTCTCTTCCAGACGGTACTCCGGTCCTGTCGCCGCGTGAATGAGTCAACGCTGAGGCTAATTGAGAGGAAGCACACACCTGCGCGGAGCTCGACGGCTCTCCTTCACGCGGCTGCTTCCCCGCGAGCGACACAAACAGCGGCGCGCGCGCATGCTAACCCTGCACTGAAGTGTCATGTAGCTACCACAAACTTCAGCACAGCGCTCCTCCTCCTCCTCTTTTAAAACCGTACCTCCTATTAGCCAGGTTGTCTCCGGGAGCAGAGAGTTCGGCGCGCGGCAGGAGTCCCAACAAGTACCGGAAGATGAAGGGAAAGTTTCCAGCAGCAGCCGGGCGCGAGCGCTTTTCCATGACAGACGCATTTCCTTCACGGTTCACCACAAAATGTGGAAAAGTCATGAACACCAGCTGATTGTATCACCTCTCCCTTTTATGTTGGACCAAACTTGGAAAACTTTTATTTTTAGCTTAAAAATGCGAGAATCAAGAGCTTAACAGTTAAAATTGTTTTATTTTCTTTAGTCGGAACATTATTTCAGCTCTGTGTAAAGTGCCATTATTTGTTGTTGAGGCGTGTTAAAGGGGGATTAACACACCATAAAGTAAACACTGCACCTTTATGGTTGCAGTTCTGCTGCCAGAGGCCTCATTTAAAGACGAATAGTCTTTTTTTAATGTCTTTTTAAATATATTTTAAAATATTACAATATATCACACACCACTGGGAAATAAGTTTTTTGTGTTGTCCTGTTACTTATCATTTGTATGTTTTCCATTATAATATATTCACAGTTAACATTACTATTCCTGATGATAGAAGCTTATGGGAGTTTACCAATAATATGGTGTTTTTATGGCTGAATGTGGGGTCACCATTCCTCTTCCAGAACCTTTGACCACCAGACAAAGGAAGAAACTCCTCCCTTATCGCCACAAGTATGGAGCTAAATTAGGGCCAATATTATTTAAAACAAAAATAAAATATTTTGAAAAAAATATTAGTATTTGGCCGAAAAAGAATTGGTTTCAAAACTCAAAATGTATATTTCAAATATTTTTTTCAGTTCCAAATATTTTTTTCTTTCAAATGTTTTTTTTTTTTTTTTTTCGAATCTCAAAGTTTCAGTTTCAAAACTTTTGGCCCCGTTGTGGCACGTTGGGGCGGGGCTAAAACGAGGACCAATCAAAATCGATGTGAAAAAATAAAAGTTTTGAAATTGAAATTTAGAGTTCTTAAACCTATTTTTTTGGCCAAACAATATTTTTTTCAAAATATTTTATTTCGGTTTCAAATAATATTGGCTACAATTTAGCTCCATAAACACAGCCTATAAACAGACGTAGAAATTTGGTACTGAAAAAAGACAACTATTATACTTTTAAATACCTAACTTGTATGCTTGACTCCTAAATGGGAGTGTATGCATTTATAAATATTACTGATTATCATTAATATGTTGTTTGTAGCCTTTGTCAACCAGTTGTTTCATACAGAATCTAGAATTTGTAAATTAAAAAATAATTCAGATTGAAAAACATCTTTAAAGTAGTGGTACCAAAACTCAGAATGGATCCAAATGAGTAGAAAAGAAAGAACTATCAGAGTTTACAAGAAATGCTTCATTACTCCTTGGCATGAAACTCGACTGGACACATGAACCTCATTCTTCCAGATTTTTTTCCCTTATTTGGCTGAAAGTCTTTCAAACCCTCTCAAGCAAGTGCAGGCCAGATGGCTGTGAAAAACCCCATCATGTGAGCCATATTATGCCATATTATGTCCGCCATAATGAAACCGCCATAATGAAACCGCTCAACATCCGGCTTCTCCTCCTCATTATTTAGGTTTTCCCTCTACTGTGTCATCAGGGTGTGAGTCACAAGTCAAACAAAGATCTCTGAACTACAATCTCATGCTGAACTCATTTATAGCACACAGACTACTGTCATACTTTTCTTTTATTTACATTTTTCCATTCAAGTTATTTCTTGCAGGAATTAGATTTGTAGCAAAACCACAAGAATCCTGCTGGTGGAGAAAAACAACTGTTGGCACGTTTCTGACATGTTCATTGGTTGAAGGCTGCAGCAGAGGCTGACCTGCACTGATGTGGACAGAACAAACCATGTTTGTGCTCAGTCAACCTGCCCTGAATAAATAAAGTTTTATGTGGCTGCATTCCCAACCTGCCCAGCTGGAGCTGTGATTCACTGCCTCCACAACTTTATTTTATCGTTTTAACTGCGCAGGACGGTCTGCACTCCAAGTCCAACACAACGTGGTGAACGTGAGGCGCGTACGACTTCACGCGCTCTATGTGCTGGACGCTTGTGCTCCACGCCGCACCGGTGAGGTCCTTTAGGAGAGAAGCGATGCGGTTTGATGCGTGATCGGCCCAGGCCTGCCACGCCTCTTTGTCAGCTTTCTTCCCAGAATCCCTCTGAATGACATCATCTGCGGTCTGCAGCGGCGAGGTGACGTTGTGGTGGATGTGTAAGACGCCGCCGGTGTTTTTCTTCAGCAGCATGCAGGCGACGGGCCAGCCGTCCTCTGAGCTCGGGATCAGACCCAGGTTGACGCGGTCAGCAACGTCACTCAACTGAAGCTGGACACAGAGGAGGAAAAGGTTTCCATGAGCCATGAACACGGTGAAGCACAGGATGGAAAAACAGAGAATAAGGAATCCTGCTTGTTATTCTTACAAACTTCTCACTCAAATTTCAAGAATTTTTGTCTGTTAGTCATTCTCTAGAGCAGGGGTCCGGAGCCACATGGGGCTCTTTGGTTAAAATAAAATGTTTTTAAAAATGTAAAAAGTAACTGTAAAGGAAAAAGTAAGTAATAAAGTTTAAAAAAGTAAATAAACTTTATTCAACTCATTCACAAACAGTTGAAGGACGTACGAATCATTCAATGAGGATCCTAACAACAGTAGCTGTAATTCTCCATCAATCCTTTGCAGTTTATAAATGTCATACTGATATTTGGACTCAATTTTGAGCTTAATTTATCACAGAAAATACACGTATTGTCAGTGAGCACAGCCAGAATTAAAGCTACGTTAGGTTATAATTCACTGGATTATGAAGCAGATTTTTTATTTTTGAACAAATTCAAGGATTTAAAGTGATCCTCATGGTTTTAATATATGGTAATAGTCACTTAATTAGCTCTGAACAGTTTAATAAACATTTTTTAAATCATTGATGACTTTACACTTTGTTGGGAAGTCTTTTATTTTGAAAGGAAGTCATGCAAAGCTCTGTTAAAAATTATAGACTATTTCACATATTTTTTCCTAAAGCTATTTTCTCTTCATATTTAAACACAATAGTTTATTTAAGTGTGTCATGTCAGCAGCAAAAACCTAAAATATAAATCAGTATCTTATTTTTCTAGGGGTGAGTGAAGACTTTGTGGCTCCAACTGGGTTTTGGTTGGTGAGAAATCGATCCGAATGGCTCTTTAAGGGTTGAAGGTTGCACACCTCTGCTCTTGAGTAACTTTACTTTCTGAGTTTGTTCCCCCAAATTCTTGAAAAAATCTGGCTTTTTTTTCTTCCATTGTTTCTATTTTAAACATACTATTTTCAAAGTTAGATTTTAATTCTAATTTCAATCCTAAAGTTCTGACTTCTGAGGTGAATTTGATGTCAGAATTCCAAGAATATTTTTCCGTCTCTCTTAATGTTTTTAACAATCTAAAATACAAACAAGTTTTTTGACCTGATAAATTCACACTTTCAACAACTTCAGGCTTAAAACAGCTGAAGAAAAATATAAAGTCTGGCCCTTCTGAGGAGGAAGCATCTTAATTGAGTGAATTATCTCTGAACTAACCGCTTCTTTCCATCATTTAAAAAAGATATATAAAAAGACACACTGGTCATCTTAGGAATGGCTTCTATGCTCTTAAACCACATCTTAAAATGTTATTTGGATACATTTAGCAGCTTTTGTTAATTATTGGTTGCAAAAACACAAATCTAAGCCTCCTAAATTGATCTGACTCAAGATTTATGAAGGTCACGTTTTTGGAATTATCTTGATTCTATGATGCATGTTTCTCTCGTCTGGATGACTTGTTGTTCTTTGTAAAGTCTTAGAAGTAAAACATGGGTGGAGCGACATATCTGCTATCTAGATAAGGAAGTAGGTTGAGCCAAATTCTCCAAATTTCCGGTCTCTATCTCCCCATCTATCCTCCTTTGTCACATGAATTTTCCTAACAGGTCAAGTAGAAGGAAAAAGAAGGATTTTTATAGAAAGTTTATATCAATTGTCTGTTATAGTTACAAATGATAAAGCTTTACATTTTAGAAAAGTACACTTTATGTTTTGAGACCATTAAGCCATTCATTTACATAAAAAACGAGCTTTGACTTTTTAAAATATTAAGTTATATGTAACAGTTGTAATTTCCTTTACTTTTGAAAGCAGCACATTAAAGTTTTTTTTCAAAATAAAATCCACCCTGCTACAGCAGACAATCAAATGAAAGATGTGAAAAAGCAATCTCAAAAATTGCATTTTCTTTCACTGAATATACTCTGTTGCACTCTCGTCCTTTTCATTTCCTTAGCATGGAACATAAACATGTTTTAGGAAATAAAAATGCATAAAAAAATCTATTTAGGTGTGCAAATGCTATGAACTTTCCCTCTGAACTAAAGGGGTAAGGAACTGAACGTAGACCTTGCTGTGCAGCAGCAGATAAGAATATGTGCTTTAAATTTACTCTAGTAGAAAAACATCTATGACAGTAAATTAAACCACCATGTTGCTGTTATCTTGTTTTGGAGGAACGATAAAGCACTTCCTGATTCAGTGTAGTTCAAAAACCCCACATGGTTTATTTTACTTTTATAAGATCACCTCAGTTTAAAATTACAAATATAAATACAAAAATATGATCCCAAAATATATGTCAAATATTTATTAAATATTTATCAGCTTTGTTCTTCAAAACCAAAGAAAGGGAAGTAAAAGACGCTTTACTTGGCGATTGTCTCCTTGATGAATGGTGCAACGCTCAGACACTTTGTTTGCCTGGAGGTTTTTCTGCAGAGCTTCCACAGCATCAGGGTTCCACTCACAGGCGTGAACGTGACTGGCCTTCGCATGAACGAGATACGGAAGAGTGAAGTAACCAATGCCTGAAACGAGATCCAATGGGACGCTTTTGAGAAGTGTTTCCCAACCCTGGTCCTCTGGGAACACTGTGCTGCTTTTTTCCCCTCAATCTTACCTTGCTCAAGCACATCTGCCACTATCAGGTTCCTGCAGCGCTTATGATGAGCTGAGTTAGGTGTGCTTGAGCAGGGCAACATGAAAACATGCAGGACAGTGTTCCTAAAGGAAAGGCTCCTCTAGAGTTTCAGATTTTGGAAATTGCTTGGAAATCCTTTAAAGAATGTTTGGAAATATTTTCAAAGAATATTTTACATGAGTATTTTTTAAACCCATAATTGAAAAAAAAAAAGTTGTGTGATGCATTTAAATTAAGCTTGTTTTGGGTGTTGAAAAATGTATTTTCTCAGCACTGAAGCTTAACACAATACAGTAGAAATAAAAAAAATTCTTAGAAATACTTTAACAAAAATGTATCTTTTTTGACAAGTTTATGAGCATGGGAGGCAAATGAAACCTTAAAATGCAAGATGTGGCTTCCTGACCTGCATACAAATCCACAACGGTCTCTCCTGTGCAGTCCAGAGCTGCCACTCTGAGCTTCTCTGATATGTTTCCTGCTGAAAACATGCACTTGGTAACATCAAACTCATACCTGAAACAAAAGTGTAAACATGCAGGTTTGTAAAAACCATCTCTGAATTTGTAGAATGTGCTGTTTTTCTATTTTTACCTGGACTTACCTGATCCCATTGTCCACATGACTGACCCAGCTGTGCTCCCCCAACAGCATCGTCACCACAGGTGTTCTGAATCCATTTTTGGATATTCTGCCCATCTTTGCCAGTCGCTTCACCCCTAATGCGCTGGTCACTGCACTCCATAGTTGACCTTCTAAATCGGAAAAAAAGAAAAAAAAACCCTTAAAGTAAAAAATGTCAGTGAAAACAGAGCTTAGATCAATGGACGTTTCAGAGCTGTACCCATCTTCTTCCACACTGGTGATGTAAAGCAACTGTCCCCCAGAATGACAAGATCTCCATGCTGCTGGAAGCTCCGAGGGAGGTCCCTCCTCAGCTCCTCAGTCAACACTTCCCCATGCGACTCCAAAAACTCCTCCAGGATTTTCTCCAACTTCCCCCCTGTCCTCCCTCTGGCTTTCTTTGACGGGACAGGGCACTGCAGCGAGACCAGGACAGCAGGATTCATGCAATGACTAACACAGAAGTGAGGTGTGTCGTTTCACACTTTTTTATTCAGCTTTATCTACCTTTCTCCAGACTATTTCACCCACACTTGAGTTTGCAGGGGAATGGACATCAAGATGTACCAGACTGGAGTGTAAAATGGGCAGCAGTACTGACCCATCTGAGTCTTTTATTAAGCACAAACTCCGATCAAGAAATCCTCTGGACTGAAGACTTCTCCTTAAATACAAAGTGAAATGTCACATGCATAAAAGTAAACCTAAAAATGATTTAGAATCAAAGATAGTGTGGACATGCTTAAAGTTTATGTTATGCTAATGCTAACAAACACATTTTAACAGATTTGTGAATACTTCATCTCCTGAGCGTGACCACTCTGCACACGAAGACAAGGAACTCCGTCCATTTAAAGGCAAACGAGATCAACAACAGTCTAAAAAAAATTAAAAAGGGGGAAAAAGAGAAAACTAGACAGGCGACGGCTAATTCTAGTAATCCAGAAGTTGCTTTCACGCTTGTTTCTAGTCGGACTATTATTACGAACGGACCAATACCTCAATTGACATCACTGCAGTCAAATAAAGGCTTTTAGAGTTGTCAGTAGTTTAAAAAAGTGTAAAAACACAGAAAAATAATATACCAAGAAATATTACATTTATAGCCCACAAGAATTCTAAAATTATTGTTACGATCGTTATTTTTCGTTTTTGTGAGTTTACTTGAAGCTACCACTAGAGGGAGGCAGAGAGCGGTGGAGGTGAGTGAGAGACGCTCAAAATTCATTCAACTTGATGACTCGAAATACACAATAATTGTATTAAAAAGGTAAATAACAAATGAATAATAGACTAAGCATTTCAGAGTTTCCAGAAATAAATCCAGCAGAGTAAATATGTCGCATACATTCGTCAGATCATCACATAATTGAAATAATGCTAATAATACTAATACTACTAATAATAATTATAGTAATGATAAATCTCTTTAGGAAAAATGAAGGGTCATGTGTGGAGAAGTCATCTTATTAAATAATTTTAAAGAAA
This sequence comes from Oryzias melastigma, assembly GCF_002922805.2. NCBI lineage: Eukaryota > Metazoa > Chordata > Actinopteri > Beloniformes > Adrianichthyidae > Oryzias > Oryzias melastigma. The sequence goes on along the minus strand of NC_050521.1, from coordinate 9,672,689 downwards.
CAGATCTGGAAAAATATTTTGTATATTTGGAAAAATAAAACATGTAATTGGGAGTTATTGAAACAATTACACTTTAAATGTATTAATTCTAGTTAGCAGACCCCCACATTAATGTTTTTTTTTTTTTACTTAATTTTATTGTTTTATGTTTGGTTGATTATTCTGATGTTTAACTGTTTTATTATTTGATTTGTTTGAGGAAAACATTCTGATACATTTACACTATATACTGCACTATACTTGAATTTGTACTAAGTGATAATAATATCATAAAAACTGAAATAAAAAGAAATGAAGGATATAGACTGCAATACCTGGTAACACTTTGGATGAGGTGCTGCAAAAAAGTCAATATGATGTTAACAAAAATAGCTAATACATTTGTTAAGCCTGTAAGCAGTTTATTAATATAACCCCCATAGACAATGGCCACACTTTTGATGATAATGAATCTTACTAAGTATGCTTATAAACCTTAGTCGGTTTATTGTGCTAATAAATGTCTTACTTACACCCTATACACAAATTAATAATGTTTGTTTAATGTGTTAATAAAGCTTGTTAAGGAATCTTATCACCCAAAGAGCAACTTTGATTTGCAGAAGACTGAATTTGTTTCAGTCTGTGATGTTAATAGCTTGATAAAGTGTTTTTTTTTGTTCCTTTGATGCAATTTAACTGCATTAAAAATGTGACAAAACGTACATATTGTGATTTCAAAGATACATTTTTTGTATTTTTACAGCTATAAGGTAATCTGAACTATAAATAAATACATAAAATAAAATAAACATACAAATATATTCCTATGAATACATTTCACTTTTGGTGGAAATTGACCAATTTCTAACCTAAAAATATAGTTTCAGGTTCATTAATTTAGAAATTCAACCCTGAAGTGTATTTTAGATTTATATATATTAAAAAACAGAACCTTCAATAAAAAAAGCCGTATAACCAAGTGTATTTTTGTGCTGTTTCTTTAATTTATCTCAAGTAGCAAATAGGTGTTAAGCTCCCTCATCCAGTGAGTCTATTGTCTGATTAAGCCCAAGTTAAAAGATAATTTCTGCTAGTTTTCTTAAAAAAAAACCACACACCCAAATGTAGGAAATAAATGCTATAAATAGAAATTGCCTAAATAGGGAGTGTATGTGCAAAACTGGAACAGAAATGGAAATGAAAAGAACAATGAAAATATGGAATTGTGATGAATAAATCAGATTTTTGCCTCCTTCATTCCTCAGTGGACACTTGTTCATGTCCGCATGCTCCTGTGAGGTGTTGTAGAGTCTGTCCTTTGTTCCTCCTCCACCTGTCCTGCCCCTTTAAGATGAGACATTTCAATCTAGGCGTGTTTCCTGCTTCCATTGACTAAAACAGAGCTGGCATCTGCAGGAGAAGAGGGGAAAGCAGCAGCTTCTGCAGTCACACAGGCGGATCGTAGCTGTAAATCCAGAGGGATTCATCTGTATTTCATGCTGATTGATTGATTGATCAGCTGCCCCCGCCGCCGTGGACGCGCTTTATGATTCTCCAGCTGATATGAATGTCAGGCGGTCAAGGTCCGCCGTGCGCGCCGCCGCAGGAGGAGCCGCGGCGGGATCATCTGGCCTGGACACATCTGTCGCAGAGGTTCGGCTGGATTTCTAACAGCTCCGACCGGACCGGGAGTGGATTAAACAAAAGGTCTCGTGGACACGCGGAGGAGTGGATTAGAGAGCCCCGATGATGAGACTGCGACACTTTAAACCCCCCAAAATGATTTCCACTGCGCGCAGGTGTTATTTATCACTCTGTTTTTGACTGATCAGAGGAACCGCGAGAGAAAAGCCCAACACAGGTCCGATCATAAGCAGGAATCATGTCGGCGGTGATGATCACCAGAAAGGTGCGAAAATGGGAGAGGCTTCCGGGGAAGAACACCTTCTGCTGCGACGGGCGGGTGATGATGGCCCGGCAGAAGGGGGTCTTCTATCTGACCATGTTCCTCATCGTGGGGACCTGCTCCCTCTTCTTTGCTTTCGAGTGAGTATTTCACTCTTACGACACTTCAGTCTCAGGCCTGGATTTGGGGTACATATCAGCAGGTGTGCTCAGAGTTTGGGGTGTCAGTCAAATCCCTCCGAGCCCCTTTGATAGGGCTGGGTATCGGTTATGATTTCCAGAAACTATCAGATTCGATTCACAAGAGCCCGAATCGATTCGATTCCGTTATTTTCAGATTCTTTTGATTCTTAAATTCAATTCCATAAATGTAAACACATTTGTTTAGAAACACATTTAAAAAATATATTATTCAAGTTGAACATATTTATATTAATCTGATACAGTTCACAAATTGTAAAATGTATTAGTGAAACAATGAGATTGTTAATATCAAATAGTGTTACATAGATTATCTAAAGGAGAAGTTCTAACAAAAATGTTCAGATCATTTACATTGTAAACATTGTTCTGCTTCTCCTGGAGGGCGTTTCGGTTTGGCCACTAGGTGGCGATCAAACTATAGAAGTACACCTAATTCAAGAAGAAGACAACAGTATGAGGGAAAAATAAAATTACAAATTATTTAATTAAAAGGGTTTAGGAAATTAATAACTGTAATTAAATACAGATGTTCATTTTGGAACTACTATGTATTCTTTTGGTCAACTGAGCATTAGGATTAGCTGTCCTATGGGAAATTCTATTGAACGTTAGCGTCAAGCTAGCGGATTTTAGCTTTGTGTTAAATCGATTTATATCTTTTGTGAATTGATTATTGATCTATTAAGTTTACATCGATTTTTTCAACCCAGCCCTATAGAAAACCATCATCATATCAGTTCGTCTTTCCTTATCTTCACCTTTGATCTATTTGAGATGTCTTAAGTTTTAAGTTGAATTCTCTCAGTGGGGGACTTAACAATTTGGGGGCCCCAAAAATGCTGCGATTGTATTAATTATTGTTATTTTAAAAAATATTTACTTAGGTTAAAACATTGACAAATATCCTTACTGCAGGGGGGCCGCTAGGGATTTTGGGTCCCATGAAAATAATTTTTACAGCTCCCCCAACACCGTGGTAAATTTGCAGGGGCCTTTGTGGGTCCCCTCCTTCAGGGGTGTGCCACCTTTAATGCTAAAAACGCTATTTGGTCCATTTTCTTACTGACCAAAACTCAGTGAGAGATATTTTGTTTACAAAATTATTCTTTGATTGGGTTTTTGTGACCGTGATGCCATTCCTTTTTAAAATGCCTTTTTATACTTTTCTATATAACAAATAAAACTTATTTTAAGGTTGGCAGCAGAAAAGTTCCTTTCAAAATAAAATACAATCTGTTACAATCATATCCTCGTGTTTCAGCAGATTTACTTAAACTAAGAATGAGAAAAAAAATCATTACTGACATTTCTACATCACTGTGACTTTGGTTACTTTTTTCTTCATAAATAACATTGGTTTGAATTCCATTTTTTTTACTGCAAAATGTATCCATATAATCCAATTGCATTCTTTGAAGAACGCTGTCTCTTAACAGCAACTGAGCACTGTTGTGCTGCAGCAGATAAGAATATGTGCTTTAAATTGATTCTAATAAAAGTAGATTAAAGCTTTTCCCATCTTTTCCTCAGTTATCTGACGTGTTAAATATCTAAACATAAATGGCAAAACTCAATAAACACTAAAACAAATCAGCCAAAATAAAACATTATTTATTCAAACTATTTGGATGAGCCAAAGAGCCACAATAGAGGGACAAAAGAACCATGTGGCTCAGGTCGCTGACCCCTGGTCCAGGCCCCTAGAATCAGCCAAGAATCCAAATGGGGTCCCAGAGAGTTGGTGGCCCCAATAGTAAGTCCGCCCCTGAATGCTGTACCTGGCACGTACTTACAAATGCTTGAGAAAAGCACTCTGGTTTGTGGCCTGCATCTATCCTTTTTTTTTTATCTTCCCATCCTTTTGTTTATCTCTGTATTTTGTTGTGTGATTTATTTGTTGTAATCCTTATTTCTGTAGTTAAATGTGTATTTTAGTGGTCAGTCATGGCATTTGGGGGCGATATTGGTCCCCTTTGTCCCTGCCTTGCCCCCCCGTCTGTGAGCCGTGGTCGACAGGAACCCAGCCAATCGATTTGTCAATAGAAATGCGATCTGCAGCCTCTTCTCTGTTGCTGGTTACTTTCAGAGAACCTTCAAGATTTCGATAACTTGCTATTTAAAGCCGTTGCTCTGGGGTCTACTAATGTTCTCCATGGAATAGGAAATAAAACCTTGTAGCAGAAATGGTTGAGTTTTAGTTTTCATAACTCCATCCCTTTTTGTTCTATCATGAAACACGTATCCTAATCCTGAAAAGTTGATATTTTTCAAGCAAATAATAACAAAGAATCCAAAATGGTCTAAGTAACTTTATTTTGAAAGGCTTTTTGAACCTTTATCTTCTTTTTTTATTTGTGTAATTTCACCTAAATTCACTTAAAATATTATTTTGAGACTATTTACTAGGATTTTTGCTTGAAGTCAATCTGGATCCTTCGTTTTCTCTTTGTAGGAGGAGAAAAAAAAGCTTCATAACTGATGACTGTACTGAGTGGTTCAATATTTAATAATCTGGGCGTTCTGACTTGTGAGATTGAAAATCTGCTCTTTTTGTTGCATCAGCAGTTGTGGCTGGCTCATTATTCCAGCTAACACTTCCCAGCTGCCCAGATGCATCATGGGAACCCACGTTTTATATCACAATCTGTAAAGGACTGATCAATTTCTGCTGCTTTTGCTCTTCATTGACTTTTCCTGGGTGCAGTTCTGCAGGTTCTGCACTTTGGTGCAAAACAGTTTTTGTTGTTGATTTTTGCATGTACATGTAGCCATCAAGACATTCTGAGCATTACAGAGAGGCAGCAGCTCTTAAAACAGGGCTGGACCATCTCATTTATCTGCTCTGCACGTTAATGGCCTCTCGCTTTCCTTAGAGGCCGGACAGAAGGAGCTGTTGTCCGACTGGAAGCGGGAGAGAGACGATAATGTTCATGCTGAGCATCGAGAGCTCTGAAAAAGCTTTGTGGTAATGGCTCCAGAGTCGTTTGCCTCCATGTTCATAAAACAGTGGAACCTAATTATGGTGTGTAGGCGGAGGGATATTAAAGTTTAGATTAGGACTGTTTGGTTGCATTGGGATGATTGTCACGCTCACCATTACTTTGCAAATGGGTCTGAAACCTTTGTCGGAGTATTGATGCATTAAAGCAGCAGCTCTGTGCTCATAAACTGTTCAACTGCATGTCCAGACAAAACACCTGGAGGTCGAATACTGACTTAAACTTTTAAGATTACATTTTTAAAATGTGTATCCGTATTTTATCTATAGCTGGTTAATCCTGAGCATGGTCATGATGGAGACTCTGGACCACTGAATTGAAGCCTGGTTCGTTTCAGTACGGCTGGTTCTCTTGAGGATGAACGGAAATGTGCAGGTGGATTAGAAAAAAACAACCCACAGAGGAATACTGAAGAAACACGAAAATGTTGGGAAATTTTTAAGAGTGAAGTGAAGTGCTACATGCTTGTATTAATGTGGAAAGGTCAGAGGATTAGCACAATCTGTTTCCTCTTGTGGGTTTTCTGTCCCTGACAGACGTGGATCTTCTTTGTCCCATTTAAAGGCCCACTCCATTGAAAATTGTGTTTAAAAATGTTTTTGTGGCATTTTTCTGATAATGGAGGACGCCTATAAAGAAATTAGACTAATTAGACACTAACGGGAAGTGTGGGCGGGGTTGCTCCTTGCCTACAGTCCCACCCATGACTTAGACTTAGAGGTGCACTTCTGATGATCTCCTGCCTCTCTGCACAAACTATGTCCTAGAAAACAGCACGTTTTTTTAACTTTGGCAAAAAAATGTCATAATCATAACTAAAAGAACACTTTTACAATAACGATGGTCGAAGTGAGTCTTTGAGTCCATGCTTCACCCAAAACCCCGCCAGATAAAGATATTATCTTCACTCTCCACCCATTTGAAAAGCAACTTCAGTTAGCCATGAACCTGTAAAACATGTTTTTAGATCCTAGGAAGCCACAGTGCCTGCAGAAAACCCACTGGTTCACCAGAAGAATATGGAAACTTCCCACTGCCAGGGTTTGAAACCAGATCCTTACAAAAGTCTTTTGTGACTGTGTTAGATGACAGTGCTAACCACACCACCACCACACCTATAATGCTCAAGGATCCTAAAAACGCCTGGATCACAAAGCTGACACTCCTCCTGTGTGTCCTGCAACATGAAGAGTTTTGGGTGATGTTCCACCTGGTTTAATGAGATGGAAATACAACAGGAAGTACTGCCCTTTGTGCTGGCTGTCTTCTAATTAACTCATTGTTTTGGCCTTGAATCCACTGTCTCCTCAATACACAGAAATGCAGAGAATGCATAGAGCAGATGGAGAGGATATCTGTAAACAGACAAACGTTGTTTGTTCAGAAGAACATATTCTCCTTTAGTGAATCCTTTAAGCTTGTTTACATAAAAAACACAGAATGCTACTGGATGTAAACAAGATGAAATGTGAAAACAGTTTCATGCAATGTTGTTTCGTACTTTTTTTCCAAAGCTGCTAAACTTGCTTAGTCACCTTGTAGTTGCTTCCTGTTTATAAAAACTTGTCTGACTGATAAACGACTCAAATGGTGACTGTTTCTGTACGGTCACAGCGAAATGGCTTCCTCACTGACTCTGTTATATACACCTTAGTGGGTGAAACTGCCCAAAGGAGAGATCACGCTTTTATGGAGGTGATCATGTTGAGCACCTGGATAATTAAATGCATTGGAATAATTATCATTAACAAGTGCTACTTCCAGCTTTGATTCAAATAAAGACTGCTGTGTGCAGGGTATTTCTTATTCTACTTGGTTTAGTTTTTTCCATAAATAATGACTCAGGAAATTAGATTATATTAAAGTTCCACCCTGATCATCTTTTGATCTATTGTAAAAGTGTTCTCAGTGGTGTTTTAACTGATTATTTTTAGCCATTTTTTTCAAAACAGTTGTTTTCTAGGACATTGTGTGTGCAGAGCGGCAGTAATTTATTAGATATTTGCTTTCGAGTTGTGGGCAGAGCTGTTGGTGTAAAGAAAGAAAGAAAGAAAGATTTCTTCTGGGTTGGTCTTTAACATATGTTCATTATTTCTGGATCCACCGCAGCACTCAGATAGTTGTCGTCTGACAGCATGGAATATGTATTCAAAGTTTGTCATCAGAGATGTATTTTTTTACAGCCCTATTTATGTGCAGAAGACATTTCTGATATTCCCTGAAAGCTGATAGTCAAACATGTTCTGGGATTGTAGGAGTTGGAGTGTCGCAACTGTAAAAGTCATCATTGTCCAGGTAGAGGAGCAGCATGACCTGAGGAGACTGTAGGAGTTTAGAATATAGAAAAGGGAAGTTCAGTACATGCAGTTATACCATCCAAATGCTTAACATTATCATGGAAATATAGTAAAAGTAACTGCATATTGAGGTTTTTAATGCTTAAATATGTATTCATCTGTTGCCTTCTTTGTGTTATCGCTGAAGAGGCCATATCACGTTCCAAAATATTTGCATTGCAAAAAAAAGAAAACAAAAAAACACAGGAGATGTTTGATGCAGATATGTTTCTTTTTTAGGCATAAAGTAAAAGCACGGATTTGTCAAGTTACGAAGAAGAAGAGGTGGTTTCAGGAATGGAACACAATTCCTGTCAGACATTTGTATGATTTTGTTTCTAAAGTATTTTAGAAATGGGAAAAATAGGGATGCCACAATTCTAGGTTTAATACTGAATCAAGGGGAGTAGTTAGATATGTACTGTATATTACATTGTTTACATTGAAAATGTAGAAACAGATGTTATACAAAATTCAAGAAGGATCTATTATTTGTTGTTTTATTACATTACACCAGGGTTAGTAAAAGTCAATTGAAGAATTTTCTTTATTTTTATTCGGTTTTTAAAAAAAAAAAAAAAAAGGATTTTCTGAATTTTTCTTTTTTTTTTTTGTTGACGTTTTGCAATACACAAGTCATGTATTGAACCAAATCAAAACCGTGACCCAAAAACATGGGTTATATGGATGTCTTAATTCAAGGTTTAAAACTGAACCATATGTTACACAATTGAACCGAATTTTAGGGAAAGTAAATTGTTTTATCCCTCGTAAGAGAAGCACCTTTATACACTCTATAGTGCTCCTATTACTCACAGGTATGTTTGCATTTATTATTATTTTTTTATCGAAGTCACTCAGCAGTTTTATTCAGCAGACTTCTAGCCAATTGAAACATTCCCTACTTTTAGGAAGCTGTTTGATGCAAAATTCATTTTGAGTTGGTTGTTCTCCCTGCCTCTATGTAAAAAAAAAAAAAAAGGAAAAATCACACTTCCTAAGTATATTAATATATTTTACTCTAAGCAGCAACCAACTTTTCTATGTGTTGCTGCACTTTTTATCTGGAGTGTGTTTGGTTGCTAAAGCCAGTAATATCGGTTATTGGTAATCTCCAGAACATCCTGCAAAGTGTCAAATCAAGACAAGTTCGATTGCAACTGGGGTGGGGGCTTGATTGCAAAAAACCCCCCAAAAACCAAAAACAGACAAACAAAAAAACAAAGTTAATTTTTTAGATCATGTTTGATATAAATATTAAAGACTATAGTGACATTCTTATTTCAAAACACATGAATAGGATTTTAGTTTTGCCTTTGACTTCTCTGATGTCTATAAGACTGAGCAGACCTGCAGACTCTTATCTCACGTGCAGCTGTACTGCTTGATGCATTGCAGCATTAGCCGCACAGCTCACGTCTCTACTGTATTTCCAGCTGTCTGTAGCTGATGCAAGTCCAGCTCAATGTGCTTCAAACTGTGGACAAGCGGTGCAGAGCCGACAAATGCAAAGTCTATTTAAAACACAGTGGAGGTGTGCCCAGCCCTGCTGTTGTCCTGCAGCTTTCACTGATCCCTTAATCCCTCTGTTAACCGGCATAGAGAGCGTTTTTACATGTTTCTATTTGGCTTACTTTTTATTCAATGACACCTGGATCAGTTTGTAAATCCTTTTACCCACCGTGCTTATTTTATTTTAAAGACCAGATATGATGGTGGCATAAAGAGACCAGAACCTGCAGAAACAGTGTGTCATCTGTCTGTCCACAGCAGGACACCCAGCAAAGCATATGTGCATGTTGAGAGACGGATGATCATGCTCATCAGTGCTGATCCTGCTTCCATACAGAAGGTGATGCTTACAGTCAAACATGCTTTTGTCCTCTGATGTAAAGATGCTGCAGAATTGAGGAGTTGGGCCTGCACAGAGAGAGCTGCTGTGGTCATGCATCCGATCTATTAGCATCCGACCCCACCCTGTCTACCTCCTCAGCCAATCAGGGGGCGGTATCCAACTGAGGCTAAATGAGCAATAACATGATTTATGCTCAGCGCAGAACACAAGCTCCATTTACAGTAACAGCAATCTTTGTGTTTTGTTCTCTGGAAGCTTCCCTGCCAGGAGGAGAGTGCATGCTCACCCACATCCTGTTCCACACAGGGAGGGGCGCTTCATATGTTCACGTTCTGCTTGCTCGATCTGAAAAAGATGCTCCTCTCTAGAAAATAAAAAGTGACGAATGCCTCTTTGATCATACTATTAAAACACTGGCCGTGCTATTTCCCCCCCAAGAATATTCTTTGATGCAACAGCTGCGATCAAAGCTTTAATCCCAACGGAAGGTCCGTGACCCTGGCTTTAATGTTCCGCCTCTCATATGGCATTTAAATGTTGCATAACAAGGAAGACTAATTCAGAAAACAGGGCAACAGATTTTAAACCGTGCAGTTGATCGGGACCAACAGGGAAATCATAGAATTTCTAGAATTAGTGAAAGACATCTTTATTTGAGCTGTATGTGCTTCTATGATCACTGCTACAAAGAAAGGTGGAAGATTAAAAAAAAAAAATCAGAGAATTTTTTTTTTATTGAATCTGTTTTGAAATTTCCAAATGTTGCATTTAAATTGTGTGAAGTAAATAAAATAAAATTGTTATTAATAAAACAAGCTCAAATGAATAAAAATTGAAATAAATAAAACCCATGTAGGCAAGTTTGAGCTCAGTCTAGCAGTAAAATAAAAAAAGGAGTTGTGTTATATTTTTGTCACTTATCGTCACTTTTTATATCTTTGCACCTGGCGTCCTGTCAGGGGTCGCCATTGGCAATCAGCTGTCACTGAGCTGGTGTGGCAGAGAGTTTTACCCAGATTCTTTTCCTGGGATAACCCTGTATTTCATCCAGGCTTGGGGTGGCTGACTTAGGGCCCCCTTGTGGCTACATACTCAGGTAGTAGTGTGAAGGGTCAAAGGACCCACACTGGGAGTGAACCCTTGTTTCCCAGGTGGCAGTCTTACACCCAGCCAACCAAGCAATCTAGGTGTCGGTAAAGTAAATGATATCCGTTATTTCTTGCATCTGCTATTTACTATTAGAGAAATTGATCCACTTATCTTATGTTGTGAAATATAATAGGAGTTGGATTTATTTTGATGATGCATCAGGTACAGACATACACGGGTTTAGCACGAGTATAGCTCATGGTGCTCACATTGGACAAGCAGGGAGGGGCTATTCTATTAATGAAAGACTTGGGCTCTGTCCAAATTCACCCTAATTCCTAATTACTAAAAAACTGTATAGTGCGGGACTATCTTCTACCCTGGATTTTAAAGACAATTCGGAGACGATGCTCACTACTTTTCTTTCGTTTTTCTAAAGGAAAGTCAAAATCGACTCACTATGAACATTTCATGACTTTTATTTATGACTCCACTGTGTTCTGATGGTGAAAATGTGGATGTTTTTTTTTATAAAAAAATAGCATTTAAACAAGTTTTTTTGTTCAAAACTGTTTAACCGCAAAGCATTGTGGTCTATATTCGCTAATCTAGTCTTTGTGAAAAACACTAGTTTTGCTGTCATGTAATTCCGGCTGGGCACAAACCACAATTATTAATTTATTTTACATTGGCCATTTTTATTGGAACGCCATTTGTACGTCACTACCAAATCCAAATCTGTGACTAGTCAAAGTTCTACCTGGTTTAGCTTTCAAAGTATTTGTAATGGCCATGCCTTTGCAGAAACTTTTGTAGCTATGTATGATTGAAGAGTTTTGAATGTGAAAGCCTTAAATCCACGTTCATGTGTGTTTACATAGACTTTTCAATGGAAGTAGCTACTTGAATTCGTGTTTTAGAGGCGGTGTGAATGTAGCTTCACATCTATTCCCTTAAGGGGGTTCATTCTTTCACTTTTCTTCCCTACTTTGGTCAAATAAACTATAATTTTAAGAAAAAGTCTTACTGCAAATACATTACTAAGTGAGGCCTCTGTGTTCAAGGTGAACTCCGTCAGAAATGGTTCATAACCTACTTTACTATAATTAATTATCATTGATTTTATGGTAAAAGGTTAACCAAATTAAATTGATTTGTTTGTTAGATGTTCAGCCTGCAGAAAATCTGCCTAGCAACCACTTGAAAGGTCCTGAAAAATATCCAGGAAATTAGTGTAAAGATCCCAGCTAGCAAGATCGTAGCACAGACCTCTCCACCAAGCTAGGGATGGGCACAGAGAGGAGACAGTTGTGCCGAGAATATTTTGAAAGTGTAAGCCAGCAGATTATTGCGGCAACCAGTTCTATAAAAACAAAGAAAAACAAAACAAAAAAATAAACCCAGCGCATGAGTGAGTTTCATCTGGTTGCCCCGTGGATGAGGATATTTTTTCCTCGTAACACAGACTGATTAAATCCAGCTTTTTAAAGTGAACACACAGCATCCCTCCTTAACCAGCAGAGGAAATGGTTCACACCCAGGAAGGATGTGACCATCGGGGGGAGTTTGATGGGAAGCGATGATAGTGTGGCTCCACAACCTTCCAGTGATTATGAGAATTGCTTCCATGGACAGGCCTCGTTTCCTCTGCCTGAGTCCTGCTCTGTGCTGTTTCTGCAGCCAGCAAAGCAGCAGCTTTACAGTGGAAACTTCTATCGATCTCAACTCTGCGCCACGTTTCCATTAGTAAGAAGTAGACGGAGCAGAAAAACTCCTCCAGCCAGGCACACTGCTGTTTTCTGGATGTCAGTATTGCGCAGGTATGCTGATATACCTGTTCCTGATAGACTTTGTTCTCTTTTATGCCGTGCTGACTGGCACTTGTTTACTCAGCCTGGTCTTTCAAACATCCTTTCAGCTGTGTGTTTGACAAGAGTGAGCTCTGACAAGACTGAGCACAGCCGCTGCCAATAGAAAGAAGTCTGTGTTATTCAAATGACCATACATTATAGGATAATGATATAGAACACAATCGGGTTGAACACTAAATTAAGATTGAGAAATTTCTCATTTATCACAACAGGTGTCACTTTATTTTTATGGTATTGGCTGTTATGAAATTTTCTCCTGATAGACTTTGGCTCTGTTTTAATCACTAAAAGCATTAACGTTATCAGTGCAGAAATACTTGGTTGGAAACAAAACTCCTGGAACTTTAATTATGACCACTTTATCAGGCACACCTGTCTAACTGCTTGCTAATGTGAATTTCTAATCATTCAATCACATGGCAGCAACTCAACATCTTTAGGGATGTAGCTCGTCACGGTCAAGACGATCTGCTGCAGTTCAAACTGAGCATCAGAACGGGGAGGAATGGTGATTAAAGTGATTTTGAACGAAGCATGGATATTGGTGCCAGACGGGCTGGTCTGGGTGTTTCAGAAAGTGCTGATCTACAGGGATTTTCACCCACAATCATCTCTAGGGTTTACAGAGAATGGTCAGAAAAAATATCCAGTGAGCAGCAGGTCTGTGGATGGAAATACCTCATTGATGCCAGAGATCAGAGGAGAATGGCCAGACTGGTTCCAGCTGATAGAAAGACAACAGTGAGTCAAATAACCATTGGTTACAACTGAGGTCTGCATAAGAACATCTCTGATCACACAACACATTCAACCTTGAGGCAGATGGACTATAGCAGCAGATGAACACACCGGGTACCACTCCGACTATAATTCATCCAGACTCATTAAAATCTGACAATAGAAGATTGAAAAATGTAGCCTGGTCTGATGAGTCTCTATTTCTGTTGCAACATTCAGATGATAGGTCAGAATTTGGCATCAACAACATGAAAGTATGGATCCATCCTTCCTTGTATCCACTGTTCAGGCTGGTGGTGGTGGTGTCATGGTGGGGGGTGTTTTCTTGGCACACTTTAGACCCCTTAGTACCAATTGATCATGGTTACAACACCACAGTCTATCTGAGTATAGTTACTGATCATGTTCATCTCTTTATGACCACAGTGAACCATCCTCCAGCAGGATAAGGCTCCATGTCATAAAGCTGGAATCATCTCACACTGGTTTCTTGAACATGAGAATGAGTTCACTGAACACAAATGACCTCCACAGTCACCAGATCTCAACCCAATAGAACACCTTTGGGATGCGGTGGAATGGGAGATTGGCATCATGGATATGGAGTCGACAGATCTGCAGCAACTCTGTGATTCTATCATGTCAATATGGACCAAACTGTCTGAGGAATGTTTCCAGTACCTTGTTGACTCTATGCCATGAAGGATTGAGCCAGTACTGAAGGCAAAATGGAGTCTAACCCAGCAGTGGACCTAATAAAGTGGCCAGTGCATGTATTTTTTTTAAACCTCTGAAATTTCTAATTCTGTTGATGTAAGTCAAGCTTCTGTTGCATAAGCTTGAAAAAAACAACAACAATAATTTCTGTTAGTGTCATTCAGGTAGAGGTTTCATCCAGTCTCATCGTGTACCACGGCATGATCGTTGCTTACTGAATACATGATCTAACCGTCATTTTGGGGAGACGAGGTGGTTTAAGTATTAATAAGAGCATGCAGAAAGACCTTGTTGCTGCTGCTGCAGGCTGTCGCACACTGCAGCTCACATCTGTCACTGAACAGCAGGCGGTTTTGAAGGAGCCCTGCTGGCTCTGAGCACAATGGCCTGGAATCCAGTTAGTGTCTTTCCATTCAGCCACTGCATGGGAGTGCGGCCCAGTTTTGCTCAGGACTTCCAGAGAAAGGGCAGCTCTCACAGTGCATGACCTCATATTCAAACCAGCGGCGAGGAAAATCTATGGTATTATCATAGCGTGCCCTGCACACACACGCACTCGCAGAGAGCTCTCATATTTCTGTGTCTTCTGTCATCGTGTCTTGCTGCGATGCAGAAACTTAAAGCTTCTCACATCTCGCTGGATCTGAGGTGTCAGATTTCTTGTTTTGTAACTAGAAGTTCACAATGTCATATCACATTGTGATATGAAACAAAACAATGCAAAAAGAGACAGAAAAATCAAACTGGAGATGTCAGAGCAAGAAGGTTATTTGGATTTTTGAAAAACAGCACACATTACCCAAAGATCAGGAACACTTCTGGAGTTTTTCAGGGTCTGGGGTACACATTTTCGACCAATCTCCCATGTTCCTTCAGAAAAAAAAAAAAGTAGAAAAATCAAACAAATAAACCAACATCTGAACAACTGCTCTGTGTTATTTTGTAATAATTCCTTATTTTGTTATTTAAATTTCACTAAAATGCCTGTTGATTGGTCCTCAGCTTTGGAACTGTCTCATTGCCTGTTTACCTGCAGGCTCCATCACTTTGACATATTTTGGGAAAGCTTGGTGCTCAGCATGACAACAGTATCAGAGCTAGAAAACCAGCTGCAAATCGACACAACAAAAACCAATGAGTCACATGACCACTTGCATACGGCAATTTCTTAGTCGTTTAGACGCTTGAAGTCTGCTGTTAAACAGAACCTCTGCCTTTGAGAGGACTTTGACCAAAGTTTGACCTCTCCTTTTACAGATGTCCATACCTGGCTGTCCATTTGTCCCCTGCCATCCCAGTTTTTGCTGCTGTGCTCTTCCTGTTTGTTATGGCCATGCTGCTGAGGACCAGCTTCAGCGATCCTGGGGTTCTGCCCAGGGCTCTTCCAGAGGAGGCCGCATTCATCGAAATGGAAATTGGTAAGTTACAAATCTTTTAAAATAAGTAGGATATTTTTTTGATCGAAGCTGATTGAGAGGTTTATTCCTCTTCATTGTTCAAAGAACAGCTTTGCTCAGTGGCACAAAGAAAGAGAACTGCACAAATGTAAAAGTGAGATAAAATCTGGCATTTTGCATATTTGATAGAATTTACTGTCTATCCTGTTTATCTGAAGTTCTTTCACTATGTTTTTTTAGTTGCAGCAGATGATGATCCATGTTTCTTTGAAGTATTAGTATCTCTCTCTGGGAAACCATTTATTTGCATGTACTATGTTAACATTTTAAATAAAGCAGTAGATTGGTAAAAATATACTTCCTAAAATTATCAAAATATTAAGCCTATTGGACATTTTAATGTTGCTTAAGTGAGAATAACTTCAAATGACTGAAGATATGTTTTTAATGGAAATAACAAAAACAAATGGGTAATAGGTCAACAGATTCAGTTGATGAATAGATTTGTTTGTTAAAAGCTGACTTTATTATTATTATTATTTTAAGCGCCCTTCCGTTTTAGCCAACTAGGTGAACAAACGGGTCACTAAATCATCTGTGTGGTTGGTCCATCAGTGCTGGATGTGTAAACAGCCACACAGACTTATTATTTGTCAGCAATATGTAGAAAAATGGCATGTATTTTCTTAGAAGTTATTAAAAAATAAACTGGGCTTGGCTTCTGGGCATCCCCTACCCCTCACCTTTGATGAATTCTGGTACCCTGAACAGATTCTTCTGGGTTTTTAGGAGGCTTCATCTTTTGAAAGCAGCAGTGCCTGTTCCTTAGATATGCAGAGCTACTTTTTGCAACCAGGCCTGATAAAACCACTCATACAAGTCTTTATCTGCATCTATTCAAATGTGAAGTCAGTGACTGGGCCGGTGGTTGTTGGTTTGTGGAGAGATGTCTGCATGAGGCGACTTCCATGAATGTGAAATGAGGTGAAAAACAGTTTGAATTTAAGTATTTAGAAAGAATTAATTTTTCAGTGTATTGGACCTCAAATCCGGCAGCAGAACCATTCCTGTTGATTTATTTATGTTTGTTACTTTTCATGCTTTTTTAGGTTGTTCATTTTCATCTGTGCATAAACAAGTCACTTTATCTGTAAAAGGCGAGTTTTTTTTTTTTTTAAAAGCATTTTTTCTGTGTTAAACTGAATTCATAGCATGAATTAAACAGCAGTTTCTGAACTAAGGTCAACTTGAGATGGCAGAGAAAAAAATAGGAAAAACATCAAAACACACCAGAACTATATTCTACTCACTATATTTGTTAATATTGGCAGAATTCCACAGAAAGACTCAATTCTTACTCAATAAATAAAAACAAGAATTAAATATCATAATATTTTGCCTGTCATTTCTAATGCTGAGCAACTGGAACAATGCAGAGAAGAAAACACCCTCTAAATAGGTGAATTTGAATAAACATTGGTTAGAACTGGATTAGAACCTTAGCTAGTAAGTGTGATGCTACGTACACATTTGACATGTTCAAGAACGAGCTACACACGTGTACTTGAATGCATGTGATGCTCTCACTGAACTGTCACTACCTGATATTAGCACAAGAAACTTTTTGAACAGTGAGTCTGGCTTCATGTCAAATGTTACATATTATCCATAACGAAATGCTCACTGTAAATTTCTAAATTTGGAATAATCTTAGCTGTACTTTTAAATATATTTCCTTGTTAGAGAAATTAAAAAAGACAATTAAAATGAAGCTTACTTTTATAACTTATTTAAAAAAAAGTAACATTTTTATTTTGCTTGACATGTCTGTTGCATAATTATGTTTTTCAGAGAGGTAGTTAAATAAGACCTGTGTAAGGTCTTCACACTCTCTCCTGCAGATATATTTCAGTTGTATTTGTCACTGTAATCCATGACTGTATTTGCAAATAAAGAAAATACAAAAATATCAAATATTTAAATCATGTGTACAGGAAAATTACACAAACAGTTATTCCGAATCAAAAACTACTGTAGTTTTGATCACAGAAACAAATAAATAAACCCTTTCCTCTTGTTTGACCTCTGAAGGTCAAGTAGCCACAGGTTGTTACCACAAGTTTACAACGCCTTATTATGTAATTTGGCCAATCACAATCAAGAAATTGTGCACACATTTGTTAAAAAGTGCTAGAGGCCACATATTATTGAGTTTATAACAGGAGCCTGCAGACTTGAATGTAGGACGTATGTGGACCACGGGCCAGACTTTGGACATGCCTGTGTTATACAGCTCTACATTATTATCATTGCATTGAGGACTGGGTTTGCTGGAACCTTGAAGAGGAGCATGTTGATGCATTTTCTACCGCCCCAATGATCAGTCATCTCCTACAGGGATAGTGACTATCCCAGAGAGAGAAACTTAATATGGAAAGATGTAACCTCTTAAGAGATACACAGAAAAGCCACTAACAGATTGAGCCATTCTACCTGAGGGACTGACATCATTTCCCATGAGTGATGAGTCATGAATTTATTGTCCGCTGGTGTATCCTGAAGGCCACTGATCCCACATCTTGTTGCTGCACAATGCAAACATTTTTGTACTGTTCTCTAGACCTCCTTTTACACATGGTTCGATAAAAACGTAAATCTGTTGGCTTTATTATGTTGAAATGACCACTTTTTAGATAACTGAGAGCCGTATAATAATCATGAGGACACGATTTAGATAAATTAAAATTTGCTCCTGTCCTCTCCAAACACTTTACACACCCCAGCTAATTTGATTTCCATAAACACCACATCTTTTTTTATCTTAATGCATCCCCAGATAATCAAATGAGCACGCCTGCTTTTTTCCATTAACTCCACATTGGTGCCCGCTCACTGCAGCATGTTATTGGGAAATCTGCACTGCCGTCTCTCCCCTGAGAAATCCCAGCCAGCAACGCTGTGATCGTTAGCCTTACTTCCAGCTCCTGCAGTGTAACATAATCGGAAACGTCTCAGATGGGGTTGCACCATGGTATAGTTAGAAACTGTTGCTTTACACCAAGAGGGTCGGGTTGAATCCCAGCTATGGTTTGATTCTACCAGGTCATGCAAGAATTTTCATATGCATGTTGAGTTAGCTGCTCATTCTAATCTGTCCTGGAAATGTGTCCAGAGTGGCCCCTTCATCCACAATGATGATGAGCTGGAAAATGATTGGACGAAAATGGATAAATATGTAAAATCTTAACTATCAGCAGAAAATCTCCGTTTATAAATTGGGTGATGAGCTGTTTGAGGATTAGAATTGGAAATATGGTTGTGGTAGTGTTGAAGCATTTCAGGTGAAGCCCAAATACAACTAAAAATGGTGCAAGATAGTTTTAAAGTCCTGAGCTTAGCAGGGATTCTGCATAAATCCATCATTATGAAAGCTGTATTGCATTAACTTTGTCAAGGACAGAAGTGCTTAAAGTTTGGCTTAGGTATTTTAGATGTCTTAATGCTTCTTAAGCCATTTAAAAACTGAGTATTGGATCAAAAAATATATTGCACAAGGCTAATATTTATTAGAAAAATAGAAAAAAGTGCAGGACGTCCTTCCTGTGACATTTTGGTGTTATTTATAATCGATTATCATTATTCCCTTTTTTGCAGAAGCTGCCAATGGGAACGTCCCTGCTGGACAGCGACCTCCACCTCGAATCCGTAACGTCCAGATCAACAACCAGATCGTCAAGCTCAAGTACTGTTACACGTGCAAGATCTTCCGGCCGCCACGAGCGTCCCACTGCAGCATCTGTGACAACTGCGTTGGTACGACTTCTCCTCTGATCCCCAGCCAGTAGACAAACAAAAAAAAACCCACAAAAATATAGATGACCGGATAACTTTTTTAAGATTCCCATAAATAGAAAAGGGAGTGAGGTTTGACAGAAAAAGATAACTTTAATTATATCTTTTTTGCCAGATTTATGCAATTGTTCAAATAGTTCTTATAAATAGACCCAAAGGTAAGCTTGAAAGGCACAAACTGAATGATGTAAAAACCTTTGAAGGAGTTTTTTTTTTCTCTAGATGTTTTGAAGGACTTGGAAATGTGTGTTGCCTTGTCATCTGTGAACCCTGCAGTCCTGAAGCCCCAGGAATGTGTTTGAGTCATGGCTGATATGAGAGCAGACAGAGGCACCTCAGTGAGGAATAAATGCTCAGTCATGGTGAACACTGCTTCGCCTGTGTCCACCTGTGCTCTACACGCACAAATATAACTGTACTTTCAAACTATACATTGAAACATGCAACAATACTCGTACATAAATGATATAAAAAATTTTTGTTTATAGTCAGAGTTACTTTCAGCCAAAACACAGACACTAGAGTGTACAAGATAAGGATCCTGTAGCACTTTATGCACTTTAAGAGGTGCAACTTTATAACAAGTATGAATATTCATCATACAGAGTACAAAAATATCCCCTTAGTGGTAAAAAATAATGTTTTCTTAAAATAAATTGAACCTCTAAAGCTTTGTTGCTGTGATTAAACAGTTAGATTGAGCCCTCACACTCTTCCTTTAACTCAACTGTTAGGTTTAATTTCAGCATAGATCGACTTTGAGGGTTTGGTCAGATTTGTGACATCAAGGATCGTGATTACTAACTATCCCACTTAGGAGAGGATACTGTTTCATATTGATGCAGCCTGTAGTGCATCATGTTAGTGCAGAGGATCAATGCTTTTACTGCTCTGAGGTAGAATCTGTCCAGAGAGAGAAAAATAGATTCACTTTTTGTTTTTTGCATTGCTAGACATTGTTGCATTTGGAACAAATGCTGCATGCATGCCACACATATCTGGAACAGACTTTCAGAAAACCTTAGATCAGCTGAATCCAGGTTAAATACTCACCTGTTCTCAGCTGCATTTAATTAGTTTGTATTTAAAAGTCAAAGAGATAAGAATCAGAAGTTCTGGCCTCGTGGACGGTGTGAGCAGCGTGCATTGCTCGTGAAGTTTGCACTTACGAGAGAAACGGCTTCAAGAATGGACAGCATTTTAAAAGAATGCACAGACTCTCAGTATTTTTTTAACCTTGAAAGTAAAGGTTGATTTAAAGAAATTGAAGATCTTTTATACATTTTTCTGTTTTTCTGATGGTTTTATGGAAGTCCTGCTCATACTGGAGTGACCGTAAATGTTCCTGTTGAACATCACCTTTTAAAATGTGCTATAGTCAGATCTAAAATGATGTATTCCTACATTTTCCACATTTCCTTCTACTTTTCTGAGTTGTTTATAAGCTGTAAATTGAAAAGTACACCTGAGGTTTAATTTAAAGGGTTTACTCATGAGCTTAAGGTTAAGTGGAAATTCAAATCCTTTTAGGATTATAGGTATCATCCTCATGGGAATAGTCTAAATTACTGCCAGCGTTTCTGTCAATTCCTCCAGGAAAAGGACTACAATAATTCTGAGTTCTGATTTCTTGATCCTGTATTTTCTTTTTACATTCATGTATGTTAACCCCTCTCAGGAAAGAAGAAGTTGACCTTTCCCCTCTGCCCTGCTCCAATCGGGCTTCGCTCCAAACAAAGTAGACAGGAAGAAGCGAAGAGGCAGTGTTTGCTATTTTTATACCACAGATGTGCAGCAGCTGACACAGAAAGCGTCCTCCTTCTAAAACGTGTCTATTTTTACCCCGCCAGAGTTCTAAAACTGTTCCCTCTCCCTTTCAGACCGCTTTGATCACCACTGTCCTTGGGTTGGGAACTGTGTGGGCAAGAGGAACTACAGATACTTCTACCTGTTCACGCTTTCCCTCTCCCTGCTCACCATCTACATTTTTGCCTTTGACATCGTCCACGTGGTCATGCGTGAGTATCCCTTTAACTGTGGATACAACAGTTACAGACAATGTGGTGAAACGGGAAGAGCGAGTTGTTCAGCATGCCAGTGTCTGCACGACCTCATCACAAAAGCCGACTTCTGACTTCTCGTCTGTTTTCTCTCACACAGGTTCAGTGGATAAAGGCTTTCTGAACACTTTACAGGAAACACCTGGAACATATCCTTTGAGTGTGTTTGAGAGGCGTCATTAAACCGTTTGCACTGTGCTGTCGTCCCGCCTCAGTGCAGCTGTAGCTGAAAGCTCAGACTCATTTCTTTGTTGTTTGGGTCCAAAGGTTTCTGGTTTATGTGACACTTCAGGTGAAAACTGCTTTTTACTGCCCCTAATGACTCAATAACTCCTGATTGTATCTTATTTGACTGAAAGCTCTGTTATACAACACCATACATTTGCTTTTTGTGTTTTATATTATGTTGAAAAATGTATTATGCAGGAAAAACAATGCTAAATGAGTGTGCAGAACTAACAAAGCTGCTCTTCTCTTTTATTCTTGTGAGTTAAAATTTAACTGAAATCATATTAGCTTTGATTTGCTTAGATTGCATAGAAAAAAATACAAAACAAAGCACCAAGGAGACGGCAAAAAGAAAGTATTTGAAAATCACACTTGATTTTGATTTGATTTATTGGTTTATTTTTAAGCATTAATTGTGGACAATACAAGAAAAAAATGACATAAATATATCAAAGTCACTTCAGAAATAAATAAATGCATTAATTAAAAAGAAAAAACATAAATGTATAATGGAAACTATTGTAATTTCTCATAATCACATAGTGATACATTCGATGCATTAGGTTTAATGAATATAGTGATTATTAACTAAAGTAAACCAAAGAGTTTGATTTAATGCTTGAAAAGGAGAAGGATTAACCCACATAATCCCACCACTACTGAGTTAATACATTTTATATTTTTGCATAGTTTTTATAATCCAGTTCGGATCAGATCAAGTGCAGTTTTTTGTCAAGTAACAAAATAGAGTGCTTATTATATCCTCAAAAATATTCTTTTATAATTTCAGTAAACTATCAAATATGTAATATGTAATGTGAAATTGATAAAATGTACCAAGTGAATGAACAGGAACATTTAAGTAAGAAATCAAAAGAAATGGGAATTCATTTTCTGCTGTTTAATTTGGTATAATTTATTTTCAAATATTTTAAATTTAGTTTTTGTGAGGGAAAAATAAATCAAAATATAAAACGTAAAGGAGTGTTTAAACAACGATTATAATAATACTATAATCTAACCTGGATATTTTGTGGTGCATTTTCCAGTTTGCTCGGTTCCATAAACTAAGTTTTACATTAATAAAACGCAGCTGTCAATAGATTCAAATCATCAACTGTAAAACTAAAAATAGAGATGAGTACAAAAGCAAACAATTATTGATATTCAAAGCGCCTCTTTGTGGAAGGCTAAGCTGCTCAGAAACTCGTGTTTTACTTTTCCTTAACCCGATTTCACTGTGCTGGAGGTTCTGGTGTGTTTCTTCACCCTCTGGTCCGTCGTGGGATTGACCGGCTTCCACACTTACCTGATCTCTCTCAACCAGACCACCAATGAGGACGTAAGTACAACATCGAACTTACAAGAGTGTCTGCTCTTCTAAATCCTCTCACTTTTCTGTCATTTATAGACAAACACATAAAAAAGGTTCATTTCAGGAGTTACTATCATATTAAGCTTTAAAAATAAACGTTCATTCATAGCTAAAAGTCCAACATCTGAATTAAATCTAAAACCATTTAGCCATAAGCAGCAGCATAATTTTGCACAAGATAACGTACTTTACTTTAATTTATTACAATAAAACAACATGCAGCTATGATACTCTGTTCCTCAGACAACCATCCATCTATTATTCTCTAAACCACAATTACTGACAAAACTTTTTTACTTCTTTCTGGGCCCGGTTTATATGAAAGCCTTCTGAAAGAAATGTGGAAGAACAACAGCTTTGTCAGATACTGGCTGGCTTGGCCAGTTACACATTTAAAACAACCAAACGGATAAGGCAGTGACGTCAGTGCAGGTGTATTTGGGTCATGTTGTGTGGTGCTTTTAAGCAAAAGAACAACTCTACTTTAATTAAAAAACAAAAATGTGAGATACTGATTTTGACAGATCATGTGGTTTGTTTTTCTAGTTTGAACGACAAAATTCTCGCCCCATTGGCAGATTTTCTTGAAATAAGCCAAAAAAAAAAAAAATCTGCCGATGAGATAAGAAAAAGGGTTTAATTTAGAGTTTTTATTTTAAGAAAAAAATGTTGCTTTAAAAAAAAATCTGATTAGATTATTAGAAAATAAGATTCTTTTTTTTCAGGACCAAATCTTTTGACTCATGAATATTGGCTAAATCACAAACATTTCCTCCCCATAATTAACATTGCTTGATGGTTAGTCACATGGAACTCCACTTGGAGGGTTGCTGGCTTAAATTTCAGTTCTGACAGGATTAAACCTGGTTGTTGCAGATGCCCAGCAATGTTTGCTTCACTCTCATTACACCACCGCGCTGTCCTTGACCCAAATTGTGCCTGCGAAGGTACACAGGTGGATCTGGAGGAGTTGGGCAGCTCCCAAATAAGATTGTGAAGAGTGGAAAAGAGAGTTCACTCTCATCACTCCAGAAATATGATCATTTCCATGTTAAGTTGTTACTGTCTGCTCAATTTTGACATACATTTAGACAAAAAAACAAATAATGAACCTCAAAACCCATTTTAAAAAAAATCCCACAGTGCCTGGATAATAACTTTAGCCAATAATCATTTCACACCAACGCAGAATTTGCATTAGCCATGTAGCGATGGTAACAGGAGCTCCACCTCCTCACTTTTCCAGTTTTTCTGCCTGTTTGGTGCCAGTCTTCTTGTAAAGGGGGTTTTCTCCCTAGAGGGGCTGCCATGTTTCCAGGTCATTTAAAAGTAAACAGTTGATTGCTAGGAGCACAGATGTTGCTGTAACGGTACAGGGCTGTTCCATGGAGTTCCTGTGTTGTGTCTACACAAACTCCTTGTTTGGATGTGAGCTGGCTTCGTTGAGTGCATGTTCACCTTCTGCTAAAGAGAGGAAGTGAGACGCTCCACAGTGAGCCTTCAGCTTTACTCAGCATAAACATACATGTCTTAAAAGTGAAATACGATGCCACATTCAAAAAATGTTTCTCCGAAACCTGTTTAATGAATACATAAATGCCAGAAGACTGAACTCTGTTTAGCTTTTAACAGCAGGAAGCTACTTTACTTTCTTCTGCAGGAAAATAAAGATTTTATATGGAGACTTGTGGTGCACCTGGAGGCTGGAGAAAAACATTTAGAACTAAATGTGAAAAGGGTTTAGAGGGGTGTGAATTTTACAATCAGACAGCTATCTAAGAGCAGAGAGCTGTTACCGTGACAACTCCTCTAGCTCAGTTCTGAAGGACAGAAGCCTGGTAAATAGCATTGTGTTAAACAACCTTAGTATATTGTAAACTAGAGTAAATCAAGCAGAGGAAACAACAAAGCTGGAATGGGATTAATCTTAAGAAACAGATTGAGGAGATTTTTTTATTGCTTGGTATCCATCTTCTAGTTTAAAGACCCACTCCAGTGAATATTGTGTATTTTAACATGTTCTTGTGGTGTTTTTCTGATGATGGTGATGGATTAAACTTGAATTTTTAAGTATTTCTTTATTCAAATTGTCCTAAAACAGAAAAAATGTTAGAAAAAGCTTGTAGTTGTTACCTAAAATCCAAAATCGAAAGGCCACGATCTCCCTGCGCCGCTCCACTCTGATGCATCCACTTGCAGACAAATAGATCCATATACGTCATTTTTTTCTCGTCTGAGCTGGTATCTGGCTCCAAACTGAATGGCTGAATAGCTCCAATATTACTCGCCATTTTTGTTGCTGCGGTAATGTTAGGTTGGAGGAAGGAGGGGCTGCAAGCTAGCAGGAGAGAGTGTAAACAGATGGGGGATGGGAATTGGGGACGGCATTATTCTGCATCACCAGCCCCACCCACAACTCAGAGGTGAATTTCTGATGAACTACTGCCACTCTGCAGAAAGTACGTCCTAGAATACAACATAAAAAAATGGCATAATCATATTTAAAACACCACTGGGAATGCTTCAAAAATAGATCAAAAGATGTTTGGAATGGGATTTTAAGCAAAATTTTTTTTTATCCAAAGCCAAAAATTCCTATGTGCAAAGTTTTCCAATTTAAAACAAATAAATCATTTTTTTTCAAATTGTCCTCCAGGTGTTCTGAGTGATGCAGGTTGATGAGTTTATGAGCGGTCTGCATGCAGAGCTTTCTCTGTGTGGTAAAGGCTTGCTAACCCAGATCTGACTGACTGTTCTCTGATAAGAACATTGATGGAGTTGGAGCCTTCTAGATGACTAAAAGCAAAGCAGTGCACTTGTGCTTTGTTGTAATGATTAATTTATACAAGCCTTTTTTTCCAGCGAGACTGCTGGCCTAATTTTTATTTCTTTCATTTTACTGGTAATGAAGCCTTGCATCGTACACCTGCAACGTCGCTGCAGGCAGCGAAATGATGGCTGTCCGCCCAGCCGTTTCAGTGTCTGATCGACCTAATAATAGATGCATTGATACCTGCAGGGGCCGGGAACGCGGCCAGAAGCACCAATCCAGCAGAGAGGAGGAGAGCGTTAGAGGAGCAGAGGAGGGAGTAGTGAGGGCAGGCAGAGGAAGACACCTCGGGTCTTAAAGCTGCTCTGGTGTCACGCATGACACATGCTCTTTCGGCTGTGTCTCACTCACTTGGCCCTGCAGATGCATGGAGGCATGCAGCACTGGGACCTTGTGGAGGCTGGTGACCTACATTCCCATGCAGAGATGCTTTCTGTCTCAGAGGAGGTTCAGTCAGTTCATGCTGGGTCCTGAAAAATTCAGAGGTCATAAAACTTACTACGATTCCGTTTTGTTCTACTGTTTCTGCTTAGTTTACTGTCACAAGCAGAAAAAAATCACAAAAATAGAGGTAGACTTTATTTCACATATTTATGTCAATTAACCAGGGTCATAATTTAATGACTATAATTATCGCTAATATTATTAACCGAAGTGAAGCTCTTTGTTTTATTGCTTTAAGGCATTGACATCAAATTAACCATCTTCTAGAAACATGGGGTGTTTTTGTTTTTTTGGCTGGTAGCATTTAGGATTTCTGCATGAGATGCAAACCTGGATTTGAAGCAGCTCTTAAAGCTGAAATGAGAACACTCAACGCAGCAAACCAAGCTGAAGGAGGCACAGATGTGTGCAGCATGGCTGTAAAGTACGTTCTCTGCTCCATAAAATGACAATACTAACTAATCTCTGAAAATTTTCAATTTAAAGAAGCATAGCTTTAAGCCACCACTGTAAAATGAACTGTCTAAAACACATTTAAAGATTTACATAGTATTTTTATGTAAAATCAAAGAAATCTTGCACCTTTAAAGCTGCACAGCATAAATTATCTGATGAAATGAAATGCTTTATTCATTAATATTATTATAAAAGAAAGTTTTATGTAATTTCATGACAACATTTTTGAGTTTCAATTTTGTTTGCTATAATAATTCTAACGTAACTAGGATTAAATCTAAACACGTGCAAATAACTTCTCAAAATCCAAGTTAGTCTTTTAAGTAACGTTTAATTAAAAAAAAATCCTATTTTAGAACTAACCCTGTGATATTAACTGTTTTCTTAGATAAAAGGGTCTTGGTCAGGAAAGAACAGAATCCAGAACCCTTACAGCCACAAGAACATCATCAAAAACTGCTGCGAGGTTCTTTGTGGGCCAGCGTACCCGAGGTAAGTGCTTCTGCTCTGTGGTCTCTGCCATGATGCGGTTTTGGAGATGGGCTGACCGCCTCGACTCTCTGTTTAGCGTGTTGGACAGAAGAGGACTGATGCAGGAGGATTTGTCGAATGCTGTGACCAGTTTTGCTCCTCCTTCCATCAGCATCCCAGCGCCACAAACCACGGTGAGCAAGCCTCCGCACGCACAGAAGTGCTCCTCCTCAGAGCTGCAAGGCTGACTAATACAGAGTAGTCACATAAAACAGCATTTGAGCAAAAAATACTAAGTTTCCCTTCATACTGAAGTTATTTTTTTTTTCTTTTAATGTTTCCAAGTCAAATAATGTTCCAAATGTCTACAATACTGATCTGATTAACCTATGATAGATTAACCGTGGTCATCCCTCAATCCAGGGGTCCCCAAACTTTTTCTTGTGAGGGCTATATAGCAGTTTTCTTCTCTGATACATGGTCAAGGTAATTTTTTAGGCTAACACGATAAGTGTAAAAAGCACTCAAACATTTAACATTTTCCAGAAAGTCACACATAACCAGATAGGAGCATAGAGAGGAATAAAAAAAAAAAAGAAAAAAAAACATGCATCTAGTGTTAAGGGGGCCAGGTCAAATGTGGAGGCGGGCCGGATCTGCCCTAATCTTCACTTCTTTTTTGGTTGGAGTCATAATAACAACAATGGCAGCTTTAATAAAAATCACTTTTAAGACAGAAACACCATGCAAGTGGCCACTTCCAATGAAAAGTCAATGAAAACGCAATTTGTTCAAAACTCTTGCATTGACGCATAGCTACAAGTTTTTACGACTGCTTTTGGGCTCTATGTACAAAATGTGTGGCAATAGAATGTGCGTTGCCAAGTACACCAGGTTAACTTTGACCAATCAAGGACTCTGAATTGGTAGTGACGTGATGAAACTCACTAAACTTGGAGGACAGCTGGTTAATCTAGTCAAAGCAGACCCGGCAGACAACGTGTCTGGGTTGACTGGATGACAGCCGCTTCCGCTGTGTTTCTGTGTCTCTGTGACGGAGTTTGAAGGCTGTCCCGCATTAACCCAAGAGCGGGGAAAAATCTGGGACCTTTTTTTTTATTATTGTCTTGATGAAAATAGGTAAAATATCACAGTTCAGGAGACCCGAGCAGGCTGCCCACGCTCCCCGAAGCGGCTGTCTGTCTTTGGGCGTATTGACCGGGCGAGCTTCACTGAAGTCCGGGAGGCTGGCTGCAGCCAGAGAACCGCCGCGCTGTTACAGGACAAAGATGCTCGATTAGTATTTTACTTGCTGATTGGGCCTCTGGAAGCGTCATGTGCCCAAAGCTGAGTTCCTGATTGGTAGATGCCCTGCAGCGACCTGTCAAACTGCAGCCAGACATTCAGGCACTGCGCGGGCTCGCCCTGTCAGCTGTCTTATATGAGCCCGCCCACTATTGTGGGAAAGGTAGAAGGATTGGCTAGAACTTAAATGTACTGAACAAAGTAGTCATGATTGACATGTCCTAAGACGAATAGACCTTCAGTGAGACTAAGTACCAAAATGCGAAACTAATAGCAGCAGCTTCTTTTGGTTTCGGTAGAACTGCGTAGATCTATTGGAACCAAATTTCGGTGCCCAACTCCACTTAAAACTAAATCTTGTAGCTGACATCTTTGATCCTTGACACATGGGGACAGATTGATCTTGTACACACTTGCTATACATGTTTTTGTGTTTCATTTTTTTGTGCCTCACTTTGATTTTTTTGTTTTTTTGTTTTTACAGAAAACTACAGCTCCTCTCATTCCCAATGAACACACCCCTGACGATGCTAAACCAAGCATCGCTGCTTCAACAGAGAAAATCTCCACCCACAAAGTCAAGAGCCCCTCCTCTAAAGAGGAGCAGCCTCCAGCGCCAAAGGTGCCACCTCTGGCTTCACCTGAAACCGACGCAGAGACGTCCATTTCCAAGGATAAGACCTATTAGCTGCATGGGTTTGGCAGCTCATCCTAGAGCTCCTCCTTTAGCATCCTTTCTCTTTGCAAACCGGACTGTTAATAATCGATGTCTGCATACGAGGCAGGTGACTCAGTTATTCCCGACTCTTGTCCCTTATTTCCTGAAGAGCGGATCTTCTGCTCCTCTTCCCGGCATTCGCTGCAGAGATGTTTGATTGACGCTTCGCTCCTGGGGGAAGAGGAGTGATTCAATAAGAGGTCAGCAGCATTCTGTCTCCTGGAGACTGCACTGGAAATCCATGCAAGGGAGAAAATGCTGCGGCGACGGCAAAAAAAAAACCTCTGCTCTTACTCCGACCAGACATTTGATCCTCATTAAAACTGTATTGTAACATTAATGTGAGAGGCCAGTTCATGTTATATACGCCGTGCAAGCATCTGACGGACAAAAGACTAATGACTTTTGGACAGATGTGAAACACAGTACAGCCATCTCCCTTGTGCATACATTACCTGCCCTATGCAAACTACAGGAAGGCCGGACAAGCAGCTTTGGAGGGTGTGGATGAAGATAAATCCTTGCTTGGTTCACACGTTGTTGAGGCTGAAAGTGAAGACTCTAAGAAAAACTGCAGGCTGCTTCCACACAAAGTCTACTCTCTTCTGATTCAGTTCAGGTGCCACGTACGTGCACCTAATCTTTTTATTTTTTGTAAAATGATGTCAACCAGATCAATGTCTGCCCTTCCAGTTATGTATAATCAAGGATGCCATGTGATATAAAACAGTGATAAAAATATTTGCAGGTTCTCTGCGCCTTTAAGCCGCAGGATGTGAGACAGAAAAAGGCCTGATGAGCAAAGACACTCGTAGTGACAGTGCCTTACTGAAAAAGCTGCCTCAGCAGCAGCTAAAAAGCCCCTCAGTGTTAAAGTAGGAATAAAATGAATCCTGTGAGTCATTAAATATTTAGATAACCCGTTTGATGGGAAACAAGTGTGTTCACCTACACTAAATCTGAAAATAAAGCTTGAAGCAGCTCTTGCAGTCTTAGCTTAGCATGACATAATGAAATCAATGGGGAGCTGTTAGCATGCATGCCATAAAAATGACGTATACTTAATTTACTTTTTTTTCAAAAGAAACAATATGCAATTCATTGATCGTAAGCGGTGGCCTGTTTTCTTTACATTGACCTTTGAACTCTTCCCTGTTTCCAATGCTATGCTAAGCTAAGCTTAGCTAAGCTAAACTGAGATTTTTATCGTTTATTGAAAAAAGTGACACTAAACGCTTCAATTTTGTCTAATCAAGAAGTAAATTAGCAGGGATGCATTCTGAAAAATTTAAATTTCATTAAAAAAGACAAATATTTGTTAATTTGAATCCTTTTTCCCCACCAAAACTGATTTTCCCTCTATAAAGTTATCGCCGGTGTAAATAGGTAAAAGTGGAAGACAGGATTGTGTAAAGTGCACAAGAGGAATGTTATATTTCCTCTATTATTCCTTCTGTTCTTGCAGTATTTTGCCTCTAAATTCAGCTCTTCCTCGTCTGTCACCAGGCTCGCTCCTGCAGTGCAGTTGACTGACAGCTCATTATCACAACGCAGAAAGGAGCGTCTGTCTTTCCATTCTTATTTTGGTCACAGTTTCCTTGAGCGTCCTGAAAGAGAAGGAAATAGGAAAAGGTCCAACTCAAACATAGCTTTTAGACAATGTTAGGTGATAGGGAGAGTTTGTATTTGTGATTGTGTCATATGCAAGACTAAGTTTGTGTTTGTGAATCTTATCCATGTAGATAATTCTAACATCGGACAAATCTGACCAAAATTTAGAAGGTGGAGAAGATTTCAAAACTTGGGAGTGTATTTTTTGTGTGTGAAGACATTTAACTTTAAAGACCAACATCAGACACATTTAAGAAAATAAATGAAAAACCAAACTCCATTTAAACCTATTTTTTTTTTGTAACAATTGGATTTTGTTTTAAATCAATCAAACTCGCACAAATTCCCAAGTATAATTTACTAAATAACTTCAGGAAGTGATCAAATTTCAACAACTTGTGATGTATATTGATTTCTTATTAGATCAATTGTTTAATGGGAGATGATAAAACTGTGATTCAGTATTACTTGTGTGTGTAAATTTGTTTAAAAACCTTTCAGAGAAAAGTCAAACTTTCCAGTTGGATGTAATAGGTTTAGAGCCTTTTTTTTAAACATAATTTCTTTCAGACCTTGACTGGATTCATTTTATTTTCACCAACTTGCAAGAACACATGCTGTTAATATTGAATCAGATGGAGGTTTGTGTTTTCAAAGCACACGTTAACGGGACGATTCGACTTTCTTTTTGCAGTTTGCAGAGCTCTTGTATTTATGAATTCTGTGTTAAAACCACGATCAGATCTGAATGCTCTGATTATCCTGTTACATTGCATCATGTATACTAATACAGTACATGGATGGAATGCTTATTTATGTTCGCTTAGTTCAGTATCAACACTGTGATTACATGTACTTTAATTAATTTGTTCACTTCTTTTTACATGATTAATGTGTCTGGTAAATAAAACAATGTTGTCTTATTATAAAGTGAAATTTTCCTTGTTCATTTGGGGGTGTCAGTTCCAAGAGTGTTGACGAGCAGAATGGTTAAATAGTGTTTTTAAAATGATATATTGTGTCCTTGAACTATGACAAACCACATGACACTCATTTACTGTAGAAGGGGGACTTTTCTGAAATCAGTGCAGTTTGTGTACCACAGGTTTACCTCAAAGATTTTCATGTTAAAGTAAACTACAACATGCATTTTAAAACAAGAAATGGAAAGATCAAGGTATATCTGCATGATCACACACAAATGTATTTTGGAAATTATATTTAGAAGCCTTTAATGGGTTTCAGAGTCATAGAAGTCTGAGCATATGAGCATATCCCCACTCACCAAAGCTACTTGTTCATTGAATATTAAATAAATAATAATGGCCAGTAATGGCAATTTTCCATTCTATTCTGTATTATAAGTTTAAGGTTTCTTTTTTCTTTTTTCTTTTTAAAAGTATAACAGAGGTATACAAACCACAGACACCCTGACAAGAGAATTGTTGAGAAAGAGATTGGATGCCCTCTGCTGCCCTCTGCTGGCAACAGAAGAGACAGCAACACAAGGTATTTATCTACTACAGAGCCAGACTGCAATCTGCATTTACGGTAAAATTACAGGGAGAAACAGCACAGCAGGTAAGGAGACGTTTGTGTCTTACATCACTTCTCATTTATCACTCTTAAGAATGAAGCTTAGGGCTGAACGGTGACGCAGTGGTTAGCACTCTCACCTCACACCAAGAAGGCCATGGTTCAAATCCCAGCAGCGACCTTTCTGTGGGGAGTTTGCATGTTCCCCTTGTGCATGTGTGGGTTTTCTCTGGGCACCTTGACTTTCTCCCATGGTCCAAAATCACAGTTAATTGGTGACTCTAAATTGTTCCTAGGTGTGCAAAGTGGAAGTGATTGTGTACCCCAAAACAGGCTGGCGACCTGTTCAGCTATATTTATTTGCATTTTGCACAAATGTCTTATGCAGTCATTTTTTATTCTTATTCTTTCTTTTTTATGCTATTTACTTAAAAAAAACATGTTGATTAAAAATCCTGTCAATTAAAAGCTCAGACCATTAAAAGACTGTTCTCGTCATTTTACTCAATTATTTTTATTTTAACATGTATTTACAACACTTCCTGGTAATAACAAATAGACATCGGTTTAACACGACTTACTCAAGTTGCATGAGAAACATAAAAATATTTTACATTCTTTTGATAAGCATTGAAATACAGGACCAAGCTACATACATGAGACAAATCCTCAAATGTTGAAATTGTGCCTTTCAAAAGAAAAGCATTGTTTTTTAGAATAAGTTTGTTTAAAAAAAACAGAGCTAGTAAATGTGACAGTTGCATGTTTGGCTGTTTATTGGAAACCATCGTGTTTGTTCAGTCTGTCAGCCTCAAACAGTCAACCTCATGAAAAGAAATCCCCAGTCTTTGAACGCAGTGATGGAGGAGCCTTCTTCCGTTGCATTTCATGGTCCTTCATCCACTGTGAGCTCTTGGAGCTGCTCCTGCACAGCGTCTACCTCCTGAGTTTGATTCTCCTTTTCCTCTGATTCCGCCTCATGTTTTCCGGTTTCCTGGTCCACTTTTTCTTCTGATTTTGGATCCTCTCGCCCACCCTCCAGGTTCTCTGAGCTCTCGAAGCAGCCCGAATCCCTTGGTTCCTCCCTGGATTTGTCCCTTGGCTCCTCCTCCTCTTTTTCTGGTTCTGACTCCTCGTCAGCTACGTGAGACAAAAACAACAACAATATTTTTGTTGAAAATAGACATTTGAAAGTGGTATAAACATCAGCTGATGCTTATGATGTTTCAGAATTGTAAAAAACACAAATGTATTCAAATCTATTCAAAGCCAAAGAAAATTCGTTGTTTTTTTTACTATATAGTTTAAGTGAAAACCAAAAATGATGGACATTTGAAAAAAAAATGCTAATAAATGAAACAGAGAAGTTTTCTTTTTGCAGCAAAACAAGCAGAACAACAAGCTCAAAGGATGATAGTCTGCAGGTGAGCTTTTCCCTAAACTAAACCGTGAAATAACTACAACATGACATGTTTTAATCACCAGGAGCAAAGCAGAAATTGTGTTATGGAGTCTGGAGCGTCACAGTGTGTGGACCTACAGTCTCTCAGCATCTCGATGGCGTTTAGGATCTTGGAGCACTTGTCTGGGTCTGTGATGTTCAGTTCATTCAGGTGGGACTCCCTCAGTCCGGCAAAGTCTTCCAAACTCTGGAAACCGTGCATGGACAGGACCGAACTCAGTTCCTGAAACACAAGAGTGTGTTGAAAGCTTGGAAGATTTTGTGTGTTCTGTTTGTTTTTGTCAGCAAGGATGATTGTGCTCTATGGTGAGTGAATCTTTGGTGCAGTTTCAATAAGGAAGGTGAGCTGGGTTCCTGCGTCTCTCAGTCAACTACACGCCACTCATCAATTAAACCTTAAACCCACAACTAAATGCCCCGCATTTGTTTCTCAGTCACAATCATATTTGTGCTTTTAATTTCATAGACGTTTATTTTTCTACATTCTAGACCAGAGTGTCCAACTCAATCCGACAGGGGGCCAAAATCCAAAAACACATCTTAGGGCGCAGGCCGAACAGGATAAACATTTATTGAAGACACTGAAACTACATTTTTGAAACTTTAAAAGCGTAACTTTTTAATATGAATATGAATAAAAATGGGTAGGATTTTTATTCCAGAATAAACTAACTTTTAATATTTTACTCTCCATAAAATTATATTTAGTCAAATTTATGTAAGTTAGAAATAAGTGCAAGATAATATCAGGCCATTATTTAACAATAAAATAAAATGACCTGGAGGGCCGAATCCGGCCCCCGAGCCTTGACTTTGACACGTGTGTTCTAGACGGTTTTGTGGACTAGCCCTCAACCACCATCAGCATCTAGCCTCTGGGATTTATCCATCTATGGTCTGATCTTATCCCACCAAAACAGAAGTCATCAGGCCAGAGCCTGACCACCAAAAGACTGTGGATGATTCATGCACAATTTTCACTAATAAATCTTTATTTCTTCACATTCCTAATATCTATCCTTACTGAAATCTGCTTCACTTTTCTCACACCTTCCCTTTTTGTCAAATCTAAATATTTTGGTTTCTCCAGTGACACGTTATAAACCAAATTCATTTGATCTGGATTTTGATGTCTGAGTTTTTCTATAGGCTAAAACCCCTGAGGTCTAATTTTGAGGGTGAAGAGTTCTTCCTCACCGTCAGGCCGATGGTGACCAGGACCTCCTCCAGGGTTTTGGGCGTGGTTTTGAATTTCTGGCTTTTGCTGTGTCTCTTCCTGGCCTGAGGGCTTTCATCTGAGAGGAGTGTGACGTAGATGAACTTAAAGGAGCCCACTTTGTTGTTGAGCTTCCCGGTCCAGGTGCCCACGGGAGGTTTGTCTATGATGTGGATGATGTCTCCTTTCTGTGTGAAAGCAGACAAATCTTATCCTTTTTAACCTCCTCTTTTATGAGTGTTTCCAAGCCCATCCAAGTACAGAAGTCACACTTTGAAGGTGAATGATAGTAAATATATTTTTATGAGTGTTGCTGTTCAGATCTGCAGATTTAAATCTGTCTGCAAAAATTCACAAGCTCCCCAGAGGATGGCAATGCCAGACAGCACATGCAGCAGGTGAGAACTTCTTCTACACTCACTTGGAGCTTCAGAGACTCCACATCGTAGGGACTCGGCGTGAAGTCAGTGTGGACCACAGCACGGCCGCAGAACGGGCCGTTGTAGGAGACGCCGCTCTCCTCCAGTCTCATGCTGTCCCTCTGGCTGTAGCCGCTGTCCAGACTCTGCCTGTCACTGCCTGAAGAGGAAAGAAGCAGAGTCAGATCCAGCTGATAAAGAGGGATGATCCTTCTACCTCCACTATGACTCTTGTGAAGCAAAGAATGAGAGTTTTCTTTTTAAAATTTAGACATGTGGTCATAACTTTTCAGCCTTTTCTTCATGGTGACTAAGAAGTTTGTATTTGTTCAGGAATGAGGTCCAGATCCTCCAAAAAACAAACACGTCTTTAATTAGTCAGCTCTAAATCTGGACCAATTCTTAATGAATCCATCTCAAAGATCAGCTTGAATCAAATTTAGATACAATATTTTAAAAGGATGATAGAAATCCTTATCCTTAAACCCGATAAGTCACTTCAATTTCAACACGTTAGTTTTTAGCCTCTTAGATGAAAATAGGCAACAAAAAAATTTTAATTTTTATTCTGAATTCTAAATAACTTAGATTTAATTCTTTTGTTTCCTAATTTTCTTAGATTAATAACCTCAAATAAAAGGAAAGCTGCCTAAAGTGGATTCAGGGACTTTAGCAACCCCAAAGTTATCTTTTTGCAAATGGTTTATTGTTTGCATTATTATTACCATTACCGGTAATTAAATATTCGTATTTTTGTAGGTAATTTGAATTTGTTACTGTGTTGCAATAACTTAACAAGCTGAGTCATGAATTAAGTGTTTTCCTCTAGATAACAGCTGCTGACAGTTCAAACGGTAAACAGGTCTGGGGTTCCAATTGGTCTTATGAAGTGTTTTTTTGCCATTATTCTAAGTGCAACACTCACTGTTTTAAGCTTAAAATTAAAAAAAAGTTCTGTAATATATTATTTTGCACTTGAAACCGATAAACATGTTCACTCAAAACAATTTTCACTCCAGAGAAATTCTTTCTCTTCAGCGCTCAAAACTGAGCACGGACAAATGTGCCACAAAAGCAGATTGGAAGAGTTTTTGACCAATTAACATCAAGAGCAAAGAAGAGAGAATTTCTCTGAAAACTGTCTTGATTGCACATATTTTTAAATTTCAAGAGTAAAATAATGTTGTTTGCATGTATTTTTCAGTTTCATGTCAAAAATATTGTTTTTGAGCACACAAACATGTTTTCCTCTCAAAACAGTGAGCGTTGCCCTTGGAATAAGGGCACAAAGATCCCTTTGTACAGTCTGGATAGTTGGTTTTATTCTGCAGACTGCAGCTTTTATTTAAACTTTTTATTTTTTTAAAATAAGGTCTGATATCATGTCTGGACTCAGGTGTGACAGGAGAAACCTTAAAGAAGAAGAGTTTGGTTGAAGCATTGGGCTTACTGGCAGACAGCTGGCGGCTGATGGGGCTGGGCGTGGTGTCCTCTGAGCCCGTCGAGCACACAGAGGTCCTCTGTCCTGCACACAGATCTGGGACCCAGTCGGTGGAGACGGGGGACAATTCCTCACCGCTCTCCCCCTGCGGACAATGAGGTCGACCTTCTTAGTTAAAGCCATCATGTCATTGTTTTAAGTTAAACAACTTTTCCCATTCTTTTTTTGACCTTACTCATTTATGCTGCAGCCAAAAAATACAAAAAACAACAACAAGATTCAAATATATGGGCGTTATTTCCGATCATCATTTTAAACTGTTCTTTTTTATTCAATTGTATACATTTTTTTAGTCACATTCATATATGTAGTCACTTTTATCGAACTTTCCCTCCTTATTCTGGCCAATGACTCTTAATACAATTTTTTAACCATTTTTTTCACCTTGTACATAATATTTAACAATACTGATGTTTTTAAGATTTGCGAATTTGTACATTGGTAATATTTCCAACTGTAAAAATGATTGTAATAGGACAAGCAGTCAATATTTTTTTCTTGCATGTCATAAAAAAGTCCATTAATTAAAGTAAAGATTACAAACTTTATTGAACTGAAAGCATGTTTTTAATGGATATTTAAAACAAAGATGGAATCAAATATTCTACTATTTAATAATACTTGCTGCTACAAGGAATAAAGTATTTGTGAAATTGAGTTTTTTATTGCGGTTATACAATTTATTTTTTAAATAGAGAAAATGTACACATTCTAAAAGTGCTTCTGATTTTTTTTTATTCTTTGATTCTATGTTTTCATGCTCTGACATGCAATTCAAAATGTTGTCCACTAGATGGCGACATTTTGTATTTTTCTTTTATTGTTTTCTTTTGTGACTGATCGAAAAATGTCCACCTGACTAACAGCAATTTAAAGGCATTTAAAAACCCGAATCTCTCTCAACCACTGCATAGTACTGAATTGATTCCTTGTAGTATCTACAGAGGACGTGTGAAGGGGTGGGGTTCTGGGGATAGTAGTTTTTGGTGGATTACAAAAAATAACTGGACATTTTTTTTTTTTTTTATTTGAAATGTACGTGTCATACACATGATTACTGTGGCATGTGTGTAGAGCTTTGTGAGAAGCTTCTTTACCCCCTCCTCAGCCAGAGCCTTCTGAACCATCTTGGATGTTTTGCGAGTCATTGTACGTGAGATCACGTTGCGCCATTTCTTCCCCAGTTTGCTGCCGCTTTTCGCTGATTCCTCTGCCGTCCCATTTTCTGCCACCTGACAGAAGAGGGCAGACAGGTTTATGAGGATAACTCGGGTTGTTGAAAGAAAAGAAACAATAAATATACATTCAGTGAAAGCTGGAATAGAAATCAGGATCTGTCGGGGCCTTCCGTGTTTACTTCTCATAAACTTGCATGTAGGTTGGCAGGGTTGTGGTAATGGGGTTTTTACACACATACTGCAGGGAGCCACAAAGTCACACACCAACAGCTGCACTCTAATGTGGCCGGCTGCTTGAAAGCATAGTTACAAAACAATACATGCAAGCAGAGTTCCTGTTCATAAAAAGGTATTTCTCTAGTTCTATAACACACATTGTAACAACTATAAATGCCCTATTGTGATAGTACTTTTTCTTTAATAAACCGACTTTTTATAACTGATTCCACCAATTAAAACTGTTGCAGAGACAGTAGATGTATAAACTCAAGCTCTCAAAATATATTTTGATGCCAGGTTCTATTTTCATAGACTAAAGAGTCTTCAACTCTCCTGGGGGCCCTCTACAGACTTCTGCTCAGTCTGTCTTGCACAAAGGCTCTCTGCATGACTACTTCTCACCAGAGGACATCCTGTCTACACGCTGCAGTCATCGCTCCTCTGCACAGCGCTTCTCGTTCTTACTTCCTCTCTGTTTCAGTATTTCGGCACTAGCTTCCACTCAGCTTGCCGAATGTTGCTGGCAAAGGACAACAATGCTCTGTGAACTCCGAAGTCCTGACATCTGCTGGCACCTGCAACAGTGTGCTAAAATTAGGAAGCAGGAGGATGGTACTTCTGTAGCAACCATGGCTGACAACCGTTCTCTCTCTTGTATGGTGTCATGCTACAGGGCAGAGGAACGGTTTACGGTTTTGAAAGAGGAACTGGATGAAGTAATATTTGTAGGAAGCATCACTTAGGATGCCACACATCTGCATCTAGTATTGTCGTTCTGTGTTGTTTCTGTGTTTGGGTGGAACTCACACTCTCTTCTAAGGCGAACTCCTTGTCTGCTGAAACAGGAGACGTGGGTTTGTTTTTTATGAAGTCCTTGAAGCTGCTGGACCTCTGCAAGGTGAGCTGCAAGCACAAGAAACATGACTGAGTCCAACTTGAACAGAAAGGTCTGTTGCTTAGTGGTTTTTGGTGCAACGCCGATAAAGAACTTATCTCTTGCAAATGTGTGAACACAATGAATCTGCAGGCGTCTTTCTCAGAAGCAGCAACTTACCATGTATTTACGAAAAAAAAAAAAACATCAAACCTTCATGTATGCACAATACAAGTCTTGCAGAGACAAATACATTTTTTATTCTCTTGAAAAAATTAGTGAATTAATCAAAAATGTAACTTTAGCAGATGAGAGATCACACCTTTGCATGCGCAAGTCTAAGAAAAAACACAAGCAGGAAACCAACAACTGCGCAGCCCACAAGAGTGTAAAATGAAATGATCGTATGCACTTGATGAACCTGCCATCTTCCGAGGGTACATCTGAAAAAGAGGAAGTTTTTTTTTTTCTTTTTTTTTGGTACACGCCACTTAAGTTTGTTTTGACAGTTTTACAAGGAAAAAATATCCACCATGGTGGTCGAGGTCTGCAGGATTTGACAATATCTGGATTCTCCAGTGAGGAAAGACACTTCAGTTACTTAAAAATCTTCTCATATATCCAAGATAATGCAAGAAACTGTCAGTTGGTGTGTAAAATACTGACCAATAAGAAACTGTGTTTGGGTTGTTTTAAGGAAACTCTCACCTTTAAACCAGGTGAGACAACGTTGATGGAAAAGAGTTTTATTGTAGAAAAAAGAGATGTTTGTTTGTAACCCGCCTGAAAACACCTGCTGAGCATGGTGGGGTGGGTGTGATAATAAGGGTTTCTTTTCCTAGCAGTGGAGCTGTATCAGAAGAGAAGAATCGGGTTTGGTGACGGCCTTTCAAAATAAAATCCCACCTCAGCTGACACGTTGTGGTGACATTTCAAAGCACCAAAATCAATAACTTAAATGTATAAAATACATGGAAGATAAACACGTTTATTCTGCAGTTCATTTAACTCAAAGTATTCTCGTAAAAGTTAAAACTAACTTTAAATTTCACAACTAATGAAAAGATTTTTATTAGCAATGAGTACGACAACGTTTTATATTATGTGAGGCAGCACCAAATAAGCTACTGTAAACATGAAAATAGAGGAAACTAAAGTTTATGTAAATTATTTCATGTATTTTTAGTATTTCCTCCCCACAAACCATGCAGCAGGAAAAAGATTATTCAATATTTTAGTCAAAATCTGCTGTTTTGAGCTGTAAAAGCTAGTTTTCTATTTTTTGCATGGTTTTCCATCCTTGAGAGGAAGTGTTTTTGAGAATTTTCCATTTAAACCAAGTCACCCTGCAAAAATCTTATTGCATCTCATCCTTCTGTCTTTAATGAAACCACAGGAACTGGGCAAAGCTGCAGCAAATGCTGCCAGCCAATCAATGCAAGCATCCATAACCCCTGTGGCTGACGCTCTGTGAGAAGCTGAAGCTTCAACCACCAGTGCACCCTGATCAGCATGTGCTTGAATGTGCCAACACCTGCAGGTCAATGTTGACTTTTGCTTTTCTGTCAGAGCTCACAGATGAAGAAGATCTTTCTTTAAACTCAGCTGCCTTTCTGTGACGGTTGTGTTTGCAGAGCTAAGACAAAAAAAGGAGCGAGAAGTGTGATAGCAAGAATGAGACCGCAGAAGAAGAGATGTAGATGGGGGAAGAAAAGGGCTCTGATGTTTCGTGTAGGAGGCTCACGCCTGGAGACGAGGGCAACCGAAGCCTGATGTGACTCAAACTCGAGTGCAGCTATGAATCATCCAACCAGAATAGAGGAACTCAAAGAGCACGAGTTGTTGCAGAAAAGTAAAAAATAACTTTTTTTGCACCAACTTAAGTCGACATTTGCACAAAACACAAACTGACTTGGAAGTCATGAAGAAATCTTTCACTACAGCAGCCATAACATTTACTTTTTATTTATAAACTGTGCTTTCTGATGTAAAATAAAAGCTCACCTTCTTCTTCTGCACCTGCTCCTTCTCTGAGGCATTTGAAGGCTTTCGCCTCAGCATCCTCTTCCTCAGTGATCCTCAGATCTCTCCGGACAAAATGCTGAGAAAGCGGCCCTCTTTTTTTTTTTTTTTGTGAGCGAGTATCGTTGTCGCTGTGCTGTCACAGCCACAGTCAGATCACAGAAGGGCTAAGATGCAGACTGCTGCAACCGAATGAAGCGCACAAAGCAGGAAGTCACATGACCGTGCAGAAACTGAGGAGGCAAACCCTGCTTTTGGTGCTCGACCACACAAAGGCTTATGGCTTGGTTACGTATGATAATGAGCTGTGAGCTCTGAAACCTGGACAGAATCACAAAGTGTGAAGCTTTTTTTAACAATGTTGTACAATAGGTAACGTCTGCTTAAATTAAACAGATTCAGTCAACTGAAGACTAGTTCTTCAGGTTAAAGGTTCTTCTTCATCAAGTAGAGTGCATTAGAGTTCAGAATGACAGTTGTGCAGAGAGTTCCAGTTTTTTTTATTTAGGTTGTTCAGTTGTAGTCATAGTGAGCACAGTTGGAGTGTGGAAGTGAAAGACAAGCATAGAGGACATATTTAGAAACTCCATAGTGGCTGTGCAGCTGCATCTTTCAACAGTCAAAACAGAATCAAATCTATTGCTCAGACGTTCCAGCTAGTTCAGGCTGGTGTGTTTTATCAAAGATTCAACACAAACACAAATATCCCAGGATGACACTTTTAAAACATTAAGAACTATTTGGAAAAATTGAAATAAAAGGTTCACAAAAATGTGCCCACTATCTCCAAGACACTTGAAATAACAAGACTGACAATGAAGCGGGAAGTGCAATAAGAGTAGAGCTTTTAGTAGGTTTTTTAAAACAGAAAAACCCACATGACGAGCATATGCCCTACTTCAGTTTCCTGTCACTAGAGTAAAGGCTGGCAACATCCTGATGATCTGCAGAGTAAAGTAAACATTAGGGAACAACACTGAAATTTAGGAGCAAACTGAAAAAAAGAAGCAAGCATGTGGAGAAACATAAAAAAGAACCATAACCTATAAACTGTACATTGGTTAAAAATTGATGCATTTCAATTTATCGTAAAA
This sequence comes from Oryzias melastigma, assembly GCF_002922805.2. NCBI lineage: Eukaryota > Metazoa > Chordata > Actinopteri > Beloniformes > Adrianichthyidae > Oryzias > Oryzias melastigma. Next base: position 9,630,725 of record NC_050521.1, on the reverse strand, counting down.
CTTAATGATCGACAACTGAAAAATTCAAGACTCCAATTTTAAGAGAAAATCAAGAATGATGGCATTTTCGCCTCACAGCGAGAAGTTTGAATTCCGTCTGGAACCGTTCTGTGTGAATTTGCATGTTCTGTGTACATGTGGGTTTTCTCCAGGTGCTTCTGTCACAGTCCAGAAACATGCTTCATCGGTTGATGGTTCCACACTCTACCTTTGGTTGGGTGACCCCGTGACAGATTGATGATCTTTTGATCTTTATCTGTAGCTGAGTTGACTCCACCAACCCTATGACCCCAAAAGTGTTATTGAATGGTTAAGGCAGAGTTACTTGGCTTCAACTATTCTATTTTTGAACCCATACTCATGGCTGACTCTGCAATTTGACGGTTGTTTGATCATTTGATAAATTCACTTTTGGCGTGAGGACTACATTTTTAATATTTTATATCTCCTCACTTGATAATGAAACTTTAAACTTTTTTTTAAGTGCGCAGTTGGAAATTAAATGTAATTTAAGGAAAGTTAGTTTGCTTATTCAATTTACCTAAGGACTTACTGCCTGTCCAGGTCAAGAATTTAACTCCAACCCTACATTTGAATGCATCACAGGCCTTTTTTAATTCAACCTTACTCAGTGGAAATTTTTTGACAAAAAACTGATTACACTTTCAAAGTTTGTCAAGAAACACATCTTTGTTGCGGTTGATGAGGAAGGAAAACTTTCATCACTAAACCACCACTTCACAAAAGTAGAAGAAACCTTTTGCTTATAAAAACAGTGACCTCATCCCTGCAGTTCCTCTGTTCCCCAGTCTAGAAAGATGGCCACGCCTCTTGCAAGATCTCACCTGTTGCGAAAGGTTTCTCCATCGATGTGTGTGTAATGTTCCGCACTCTGGCCAAAGCATGCTTAGTGGATGATTTCATACAGCAACAATGAATATAATGGTATTCACAATTGTGAGTTAATTAAAGTTTGTCAGACGTGTTAAATTATCAAGTTTTGGGATTTACTCTTTTATTTCATGTCTCAAAAAGATGCAAAAAAAACCTAACATAATTGTTTTAGCTTTGACTCTGAGCTAAGTTATTGAGACAAATCATACAATCAAACACTTCCATCTCTTTTTATAATAAACCTGCTCACTGTGAGAGGAAGTTCCTCTAACAGTGAACTATCTGTGTGAAGAGCTTTGTCTAATTGATCTTTCTGTTTGAAAACATTGATCTGTCTCAGGGAACCTCTGACAGATAACTGCTACCAACTTATTTTTAGCATTTTGTCAGTAAATTAGTTGGTAAAAAAATGTGGTTGCAGTTGTACTGTATATTGTGTTAATTAAACCAAACCCGATCAGATCAGTCCTCAGTTTCTATTATGTTACATTTGAAATCCAAATATATTAAGTCATTACTGAAACACATGCAATTATGTACTTTCCATGCAGTTGAAAATTATTAGAATTTTTAAAATGAGCTTATTTTTATCTTTTTATGAGACACCCATGTGGACACATTTTCTTTTGGTTTTCTGTGAATGAAGGAAAAAAGGTTGAAACTGACAAATATAAAGTCTTTCTTTTTGCATCTCCAAGCAGCTTGATGTTCACATGCAGGCTGAAAGAGTTGGTATTTTTTTCATTCTTATACATTTTACAATATTTCTTGCTATTCTATCCTTATGCTGTTTCTTTCTGTCAGAACGTGATGGAACCACCTATAAGCTTATTTTCGAGAAACCTTCAGAAACTCGAACCCAATCACCCACCATTCTTACTAACCAACAGAGTGGCTATACGGGTGCTACATTTACTTGTTTAATGTAGATTTGGTTAGGCAGCCATTAGCAGTGACTCCGACGGTTGACTTGGCTGGGTCAGCAGTCTCCTTGACTCGTTATGTTTGGCCAAGGTTCCAATTCCTTTTTGGTTTGTCTTCTTGTTTCAACCAGCACACTAATTATTTAATTTTGTTTTTTCTTTCAGGACACAGGTTTTTGTTTAATAAACTGTCTTCCTTTTACCCTTGGTGTCCAGTTTTTTATTTTATTGTCCCACTTTTTCCCCCTTTTCCCCAAGACTTGAGGTATATGTTCCCATTGGGGACATAACACAGTAGATGCAATAGCTTCTTGTCTTTTGAATTGAATTCTAAACTATGTCTGACCCAATCTGGCCAGGTCAAAGGCTAAATGTCACAGGAAAAAGCAGAATTAACCTGTACAGTACACTAATTATCTGCTTAAAGTCCTTATAGACAGAAAAAAGATCCAGGATTCTGTACTCGTTGCTTAGCAACCGCCTCTGTCCAGTCAGCAGCTAGGTTCTTAAAATAAAAACATCATTCTATTGATTATCTTCTCTTCCACTGAGGTTTCATTAAATTCAGTTTTTACCTAAAATAATATAATTCACTTTCTAATTTTGGTACTGTACATTTTCATTTTATTTAGTGATCTAATATAAAAAAAAGCTTTTCAAATGACACAGTTAAGAAACAAACTGTCTAAAAATATTAGCTCACACCACTGCATGAAAAGTGTCTTTAATAAAATAGAGATCATGTTAGCTGGTCATACAAATGTCCAGTTTAAAAACTCACCACATCCAAAAATCACATTAAAAGATAAATCCAAACTTTCAACAACAATTACACACAATCAAATATCTTACATTAAAACAAATAAACAGTACACTGCTGTGCATCTGTCATCCTGGTAGCTTATAGCTGCTCAGTGAAGACTGCATAGGTTTCATGTGTGAGACTGCCGCAGCAGGTAGATGCTCAGGAGACACTGTGGAGCAGAGTGGCAGCCAGAGCAATGAGGGTCAGGGAGGAAGAACAGATGGAGGCTGAAGATCCAAGCTCAGGAAAGGCTTCAGTGTTTTTTAACATCCAGTTGTTCTCCTCGTGCAGCCCCTGTTTGTCCAGCTCAGGACCCACCAGCCGTCGGATTGTCTCGTAGTATTTGTTCAACCACTTACGCTAAAGGGAAAAGAATACTGCATCAAACATTTAAACACACTTCATTAAGCTAAGGAATATTCTTTTCAAGCAAAAAAATCTATGCAACTGTATGAAATTGTGCAATAACATTAAATCATTAACTTCAGGTTCATGTATGCAACAAGATGTCAAAGTTTCACCATACAAAAAGAGAACCAAAATACAAAAAAGGGTTAGTACATGTGGTTTTGTTTTCTTTTTGATTGCTTTTTTCAAATCCTGCAAAGAAGGTTTAACCTCACGCGTAAAAGGGACTTTCAAGAGGAAGCCAGACCTCATATTGCAGGAAGAGACCAGACCTGCTTGATTTCACACTCACTTATCAGTTGACAGTATTTAGAGCTTAAAAAAGCAGGAAACTGCTTCTAGTTTCAGAGAAGTCAACACACACGAGTTCTCTGAGGGCATTTCTTTAATACCTATTAGTGCTTTATTCTCAGAAAAGTTCTTCAAAGGATAAATCTAAAGTCACCCTCTGTTTCTTACCTGTTCTGTGCTGAGGAGAGAGATGTCTATAAGCTTCCTGTCGTAAGGAACCAACGACACCGTGTCAAAGGTTAGGTAGTTGTTGCCATACTGAGGAAACAGGATGGCACATTAAACAAGAGCAACCTTCACATGAAATGCAACATGTTCCAAAAAAAAAAACAAAACAAAAAAAGCTCTTGTCTGTACCTTAGTTTGAGCTGGTACTGTCACAGCAATGTCCTCAATCCTGATCCCAAAATCATTTTCCTTGTAATAACCAGGTTCTGAAACAAAAACAACAAAAAAAAGTCATTTTCTTCAGAATGTCATTGGTTTTGGTCGGTCTGCCTTGCTTAAATACAAGGAAAAAACTGCCACAAAGTCCAATTTGTAACATTTCTTAATTATTACCTGGAATTTACACAGGATTACAGTGAAAGAGGAAGTTCTAAAGATAAAAATGTTTAATTTTCACTACAATAGCGGTTCCATTTCAACAGAATTTAACAAGCCTACCCCCTTTGAAACAAAGCGATACCTTAAAGAGAAACTGTTCTTAAATGCAAGATGAATGAACAAAAAATAGGAAATATCCAATCATTTATTGTGAAATGGGTATTGTGGAAAAAGAGAAAATACAATTATGCTGAATATTATGGACTTATTTGTGAAAAGTAGCTGGAGGAAAATAAGCATTGGCTTCTGCCTTCACCCTTTTCAAACATATATTTCTGAGCTCAGTCTAAGAGAGACTTTTTTTATTTGGTTTTATTTAACTTTTGTATTTAATTTTGAAGTGTTCTACATGTTTTGTTTTACATGTAGGAAATAAATGTAAATTTAATCTTAAAAAAACTGTCTCCTATTAGAGATTGCAGAGGGTTTGCAGGGCTAAAATGATTATGTTGTTTTTTTGATAAAGAAGATGAGAAAAACACGTCCCACCTATGGATGTAAACATGCCAGCTCTGAAGGGAATATTATTGGTCTGAAAGCCAACTGGCCCTGTGAAAAAATGTAATATTGCATTATTTTACAACAAGGAATATGCAAAAATAGAACTGATTTGACAACAAGACTTCATTCAGCAGCATTCAAGTAATCTACTACCCTCCTTTGATGCCAAATTTGTCAGTAATCTGGTATTGTAAGCAGAAAGCATTTTGTAAGCATTTATCATTTTCATTCAATTGTTTTGCATACAGAATAACAACAGAGTTTAATTTGATTAAAAAAAATAAAATAAAAAAAGGAAATTGAACCATACATTCGTGAACTCCAAAATAGTTTCCAACTCCGTGACCGGTGCCGTGGCCATAGTTTAGGCCCACCTCCCAGAGTGCTCGGCGACCCAGCATCTCTAAGTTCACGCCTGAAGAAAAACAAAGAGCCACAAAAACTGACAAGGTGCTGCAGAGAGATTAGTGCAACCACTTGTAGAAACCTGGGAGGAGAGGGCCCTCTTGTGGCGAACAAAGGTAAAGTATGCAGGTGTTTTGGGGTTTCACCCACCTCTTGTTCCTGAAGGAAAAACAGTTCGAGAAATCTCAATGTTTCCCATGAGGACTCGAGTAAAGGCCTCCTGTGAAACAGAACATGAGGAAAACGTGTCAGACTGTGCCCTTTAAACACCTTGAGGAAGTGTTTTTTTTTTTTTTTTTTTTTTTTTTTTACAAACAAACATATTTTACAGCATCAATGACAAGCTTCCCTCTGCGTACCTTTTGCATTTGTGTGGGAGTCCCCCAGTGGACTGTTCGAGTGATGTCAGTGGTTCCATCTCTGTTGATGGATAGGAAAGGAGTGACTCATTCTAACTGCAGTAAACAAGAAGTGGAAGAGAGCAGGAAATGATTTTACTCACAGGTACTGGCCTCCAGAGTCAACCAGGTACATCTCATCAACTGTCAGCCTCCTGTTGGTTTCTACTGAAGCGCTGCAGCACAGAAAAACAGGAAATGATACCAACACTGCACCTTTATGCAAACTCCTGGGGTTCAGTTTTGGAACAAATACACTAAGTTAAAAAAAAGAAGATTTCTGATGGAATAATTCAGGTTTGTTTTTGGAAAGAAAGTAAGCATATTTAAATAAACACCACAATGGAATGGGATATACGGTATTTTTTTTGCCAAGATCAGGTAACTAACATGCAGTCAGTCATACATCAGACAGTTTATTTCATCACAGACTTGTTAGGACTCAATAATGACTCAACTGAATGGAATATAAAACAGTAAGACTTTTAAAGTAATTTATTTAGATCTTAGTGTAAAATAGATAATTGCATTTCCAATACAAAAGCATAAAAAATATATATATTTTTAGTGTCATGAGCACAAAAACAAGAATCATGTACTTTAGAATGTGTCCACTAATTTATTTACAACATGATACAAAGAGATTAAACAAATGCGATTAGAGAATGTTTTTAATTTGATCATCTCACCTGTAGTGTGCGAGCGCAGCATTGGGTCCGCTAGCAGAGATTGTTTCAAAACTTGGACCTCTGTTGTCCTTCTGTTTGCTGAAATGAGGTTTAGTTTAGCTGCAGCATCAGATTCTCTGAAACTGTCCAAATCAGTTTAGAGTCCATCTCTCTTTTCACGGTGACTCACCTGCGACATTTGTTGACATACTCCGCAGCGCTCAGCTCAGTCTCGTTTCCCTGAGGCACAACGTTTTCCAGCCACATCAGCAGCTGGATTACAGCTACTGCATCTCTCACCTGCACGGACACACAATGTCACGCTGACCAGCTTTTCTGGTGTTTTCTTGTTTCATAGCTCTGCATAAGAAAATGCTTAGTTTCATGTTAAATTTTAGGACTAAAGCCTTTAAATGAATGGAGGACATACGTGAGCATCCCTCAGGACTTGCTCTTCCGTCTCGTCTTTCACGGCTTTAGATGTCAGCACAGGAGAGTATGTAGATGTGATCAACTTTGCCTTATTATTTTATAGAAAAAATACAAACACAAACCCTTAGCTGTCAATTTTTATAGATTTAACAGACTTGAAAGGGCTAAAACTGCACAGTTAGCATGCAGCCTACATACCTGTGGTATGAGCTGAAATAGTGCATAATTTGTGTATTCTGTACCAATCCAGACTCTAATATCAGGCTGGAGTACGTATTTACTCAGTTCCTGAAGGACAGAGTCATAAGGCTTCAGCTGCACACAGAGAGGATCGCTACAATGGGCCTCCAGGTACTCCTCCAAATCCTTGGTCACCCGCTCAGTGTGGACAAAAAGCCTGGAGTTCATGTGAATGAGAACCATTTGTTAAGATACACAATACAGATTTTTCTTTTTTGTGTGTTTTATTTATTTTTGATTTTTTTTATACGACAAAAAAAAAAAAAAAATCAGTTTGATCTGCAACCAATTGACTTACCAGATTTCATTCTGTGTGAGCAGAGTGTAAGAGTAGAAGAAGGGGTTGTAGGGAATGTCGTTGCCACGCAGATTAAAGAGCCCTAGAAACCAAAAGTAGACTAAAATAAGCTCACTCTTGCACAGGACAGGGATGTTTGAATCTCTGATGAGTTCATCCCTTGGTTGACACACCAAACCCTGCTTTTAACCATTTGGCACCTATTGATGCAAATGTGCATCAAACCACTTCAGTATCAAAACTACCTTAATTTAGCTTTTACTTGAAAACTACATAAATTATTGTTTTATAGCTGGAAATAAGAGGTTGTGCAATAAAAAACATATAAACTATCCAAGATAAACTATATTTCCATCATTAGTTATAAATAAAGTCATAGATGTAAATAGAAATTCTAAACCAGAATGTAGGCTTTTTTAGATTTATATTTGAACTTTTTCTGAGGAAGTAAAAGAGAAATTGCTCCCTTCTGAAACCGGCCTCCAGTGATCTATTAAGAAACATTTGGTAATTCCTAGTTTTCCTTAAGTTCAGGAATGGAAACTTGCAACCTGTCTGCAACCCTGTATTGTTTCACTTCTCATAAATCTACATTTATTCATTTTTTTAAATCCAGAGAGGACCTGGGTTTGAGGTGTTGACTCTATAACAGAACTGGACAGAGTGAGTGTGATGTCACCCATTGGAAATGTCAATTCAGTCACCATTATTTCAACGTACAGACTCAGACTGAAGCCAGACATCATCAGTATGCAATGATTGCTCCAAGTTGGTCTGAGGCAACGTTTCCATGGCAACCAGTCTCCCAAATCAGGAGTGAGCTTATTGTAAGTCCACACCCCTACTGTGTTAAAGCGTGCTCAGAAGAATCTGTCGATCAAACTTTTAGAAAGTGAGACATCATACTGCCCACTTTATAATTTCAATAACTTGCACTGCAAAAGAAAATATGTATAAAAGAAAATCAGGATTGTTCAGATCATGTCAAAAGAGGAGTCACTCAATCCAGTTCTTAAATACAGTCGATGATTTGAGCAAACTTTATTGTCACTTGAGATGGGTCGATAAAGATAAATGTTACTGATTCAAATGAATACACTGACATTTGGCATTTCTTTAAACAAATCTTTGACTCTTCTTGTCAATCATCAACATTTTAATGGATTTATTTGAAGATCATAATGAATGCATGTACTCACAGGCTGTTTCATCCAGAGCTGAAAGCAGAAGAGCTGTTGGGCTGTTCAGGTTCTCCATCATCAAATTACGGATTTCCTGCACCTTCATCTGCCAGGATCTGTCTGTGATCGACAACAGCCACTTTATTCAGACATCAGAAAAACTTATTCTGGATAGATCTTTCGTCAATATTGTTTAAATCTCCTCCATTCATCCTTAAAACTCAAACAGATTTCTACTTAGAAGGGAAGCTCCTCTTCAGACTGAATTATCAGGAGAAAAGGAGGAATCTTTACCAGCCAACCAAGTCCTACAACAAAAATTGTCCATTTTAACACGATCTGTAAAATTCTGATGAGAAGTTTTGTTTGCCAACAAATCTACACATGGTGTTTTATTTTGAAAGTCTACCAATTTTCTTTTTACTTACTGTGGAAGTTCCCTGTTTTCTCTTGATTCTGTTGTCGTGCTTCCCTGACACAATAAGACGCCAAAACAAGCCTGACACTGACTTCTGTGACCACACGTGTCAAGGAGAACGAGTAATGGAAAAAGAGGCGCCACACGGTGGTAAATGTAATAGTATTCACAACATCACATTAGTTTAGGTCCTCCAGACTAAATGTCTGTTTAAACAGACAAACCTCAGAGGTTTCTCATAACACTGAGATGGTTTTAACCTTGAATTAGCAGATGGCTGGCATGTAATGAGCCCCAGAGGAGCTCCATAGACCTGATTGAACTGCCTGAAAGACGCTTTGCTCCCTGCAGTTAAACAAAGCGCTGCTAATTTGGGTGTTATTTTCTAACCTTTTTTAGCAAAAACACATTGCATCAATTGTTAAGCATGGTGAAGTCACAAGACCTGGACAAACTGGGGTCATTTTTTTTTTGTTTTTTTTTGTCAATCTTTCACAATCAGCTCTACAGTGTTCTGGGAGAAAATGAAGTCTGAAGTGAAACGTGTGAGCAGATGTTTTTATATATTTCAACAGGGAAATAAAAACTAAAGAATATCAGATGAAAAGACAATTTTACCAGTGACAAATCTTAATACTATTTAAAAAATCTGCACATTGTCAGAGTGATGATAGGAATTTCATTCTAAATATGGTGAAAAAATATCTCAGCGAAATACTGAGTAACTTGCTGCATTACTACACCTGAACCTCGTCAACTTACACATTAAACCAAGCAAGCAGGAAGAGTTTTGTGAGGGAATAAAACAAACAAATGGAAAAAAAGACAGAAAGATGATTAATTTTCCCACTTAAAACTCCAAGTTTGGACTTGAAATTTTTAATTTTCCTGATGGAACATTTCCTACCTATGGAGCCTGTCCCTCTTAAGTCTTGGATTTAGCCTTTACTCGAGTATCCAGATTGTATTCTGAATAACTGAATAAAGCACAACTATAAAAATGTGTTCTCTTGATCATTTCTATCTGTAAATCTCATGTTCAGGATATTCAAATCCAGAAGGAATAGATTAAAAAAAAAATTGGAACACTGTATGTAAAAACTATTTTTTTGTAATAAATGTGAGCTCAAAGCAGAAATTATATTATACTGTTATTATATTAACAGTTAATATATTTCATGTATACAATTTTCGCTTTAGGGAAGCACTGTGAAACATTGCCTGCCAGTGATTTAAATACATAAAAATGAAATTGAAAGTATTTTTGTGACTGCAAAGCAGCTAAACCCTTCTATCAGAATAACATTTGATTTGCAAGAGATTACGTTTTTTTTTAATCTGGTTTGTCCATTAGTTTTGTTACAACTAGATGATTATTTATGTTAAATAAAACAGTAAGTAGGATTAAAGAGGTAGTACTAAAATAAACAGCAACAGATGCTACAGATTTCTGCTTCATTTTTTTGTGATTTATTTACGAAAGCCAGTTTTAACATGCAAACTAAAAAGCAGTAGTTGACACAAGACTCACTTAAATCCCTGTATTCTTTAGCAGATAGTAATCAAAATGAACACACACCATTAGGTTTATGGTGCTTTCTATTTGTTGTGCTTGTGCTCTCCAGTCCTGAAGTCAACACAGACCTGCAGGAGTCTGTGCACAGTCTCCTCATGCGGAATTGGCTCCAGTCTTTCCGAGTTTGTATTTAATCTGCCAATCAGCAGTAAAAACATGAGCAGACGGTTTATGGCTGTGTTTGTGACCATTGCTTATGGCTCTCGGTCAAGTTTGCAGGTATTTATCAGCACACAGGTAAATGGCACCACACGGGGAGACTGGCAGACGGCACACAAACAAACAAGTGCACAGCATACTTATGACTCTGTCAGGCAGGCGGATGAGGCTTTCAGCTGAGAGGGGAGGCCTGTCCTTCCACACTGTGTCCACCAGGTTAGTAGTGATGGGGTTAAGGCGGAGACCGCTTGACTCCAGATCGGAGGCGTAGTTTTGAAACGTCTCTAATGGAGGAAATTGCAGAACATTACACAGACTCAGAACAAATCAGCCTCAAACAAATAGTGTCTGGATCAACTGGTAGTTCCATTAAGAATTTTCCATTTACTTGAGCAACGATTTTATTGACGTTAAGCTGAGGGTTCAGGTGGAAAGCCGAGTCTCACCGAGAGAGAAGAGGAAGGGGTCAAAGCTGACAGAGCTTCCTAGTGGCAACTCCGACATGAGCCAGTCTGCCACACTGCTGATGGAGGCTGGAACATCACAGGAGACATTTATCTTACTTTACATATAATGTAATAATGCAATTTTAAACATAAAGCATCATGAGACAAGCTATAAAATTATTATATTTTGCTTCATTCGTGACCATCTGCAGTCGGCTCATCCTATCCTCTGCATCCTGTTTTATTAACAGTATCCATCTTCTTTCACAACACACAGAACAATCCCTCTCCAGACCTGTTCCCTCTAACCTCAGCATCCTCAGACCGTTTCCTTTATCTTTCCTATCAACATGTCCAAACTTCCTTCATTCAGCTTCCCTGGCTTCATCTACAAAAGACTGACACGAGCTGTCCTTCTGATCTAAACCCCCCGATCCTCTCTGTCCTTGTCGCTTCAAGAGAGGATGTCATCATTCTCTGTTCTGTTTCCTGTCATTTCCTCAGTGCTTCTAAACCACTCGACGTTGCTGGTTTTCCCCATCCTTCCGTATCTTAGAAGAGATATAGGAATCATTAGATCAAATCTGTTTCCAGTTTCCAGCAGTGGAGTGCTATCATCTCTTCTTGAGCAGAGAGTTGGCTGAGAACTGGCAGACCGTTACATGTCTCATTCATAAAGCAGCCAACCTTTCCTCTCTGTAAATGATTCCAGATAAATGTGGTAAAACCTTTACATAATATGGGTGGATCAGATTCAGCGTTTTGAATTGCAATCCGACCTGAACTTCAACACTGACTTCTAAAAACTTTTATTGTTGCCCGTTTTTGTTTGTTTTTTATATCACTTGGTTTAAATTTTTTACTTTTGCTAATATTTCTGAACATGACTTTCTTAAAAAATCTATTAAATTATAGGTTGTGTCACATAATCATTCACACATAAGAAAAATGGTTTTAAATACACTTTAAAACATGAAACATTGGATCAATTAACTAAAGTTCTGCAATTTGTTACATTTAAAATTCTTATTTTTAATAAATGAAAATTTGGGTTTTTTGTTTTATTTAAATCAAATTTTAAGTTGACAAAAACTTATTTTTAAATGCAACAAATTACAGAGCTTTTCTTCATTAATCCAACATTTCACTTTTTAAAATGTATTCTGTGACAAAACATTTAAACAAGCTCTAAATGTGGAAAAGGGAACTTGCTAATTAAGGTTCCCACTCAACCAAAATGCACCACCTGGAATTCTTGTGTTAATAGCTTGATGTATTTTTCATGCAGCAAACATGGGGTTAAAGTTTGATACGGATGGATCAAAGCGGCAGAAGGTCACACCACTTCAGCGGGCCAAAACTGGGCAGAAAACTAGAGCTGCATGTTCAAATTTGACAATAGAATTCAACAAACATCACCTTGTTTGATTAATCCAAATTTATGCTGCCAGATTTGAATGGACTGATGGAAAGTTTGATTTCTTGCGAAAGCAATGCAAGTTACTGGTGTTTTATTGTTTAGAAAATTGTTTTTCTATGATTGAAATTCTTCATAATCAATTGAATTTAAATACCTAAGAGCAGCTTTCTCTTTGTGATCATTATCTGACTCATTTAACCTGATTTGTACTGTTTTCCATTAAATATTGATTTTTTTCAACCATTTTGCCTTTAGAGCATAGCAGTAAAGTTTAGTTGTTTTCTATATTTTTACTTATTTTTTACATATTGAATACTATTTGTTTTTTTTCCCTCAAACTTTTAGAGTTCTAGTGTTAACAGAACTTTGAACTAACATGTATTGACAGCTTTTCATAAGCGATTTCTGTCAACAAAAAGTAACAGAAACTCCCAGGTGTTTGACTGGAGTCCGTGTGTGCCTGGTTGTCAAAACAAATGATCAAAGTGTCATCTCCCCTACCATCTTTTTCCAGCTCCCAGTTGCAGTCCATCTGTCTTTCCGCCTGAACCCAGTAACGGCTGTCGGTCCACAAAACAGCCTTGCTCTGAGTCACCACGGCTGTTCCTGTAGGGATGCAGGACAACAACTGTGTCATGAGGTGGGCAGCTGTGACACCGAGCTCAACTCACGGAAGCGGACCTCTTTTCTTGGTGTTTAAGTCTCGCTCCGATCATCTTTTGATCTATCGCAAAGTTTCCACCAGTGGTATTTCAATTGTGGTTTTGCTGTTTTTTTTTTTTACAAAATCAAAAATCATATGTTGTTTTCTAGGACATAGTTTCTGCAGAGTGACAGAAGTTCATTAGAAATTCACCTTCCTTGGCATGGAGTAAGCCTGCCCACATTCCCCATCATCCATTTGTTTATTCTACAATCCCAACGTAACATAATCAGTGCAACAAAAATGGTGAGCAATATTGGAGCTATCCAGCCGTACAGTTTTGATCAAGATACCAGCACAGACGAGGACAGCAAAGACGGTCATGAATCTATTTGTCTGCAATGGGATGCATCAGAATGAAGAAGCATAATAACTTCTTTTGAACTGCATTTTTTCATCTGCTTCTGATTCACAATGATTTGAATAAAAAAATAATTAGAAATGCAATTTTAAGCTTGATTATGTTTGTATGTGTCCTCCATCATCAAAAAGAATGTGCTAAAAACACCATGAACTTGATTTTCATTAGAGTGGGTCTTTAAAAAAATGTTTGCATGGACATATTTTTATTAGAGAATCTTCACGCTGTGTGGCAGATTGAAAAATTGGCTTAGGTGTTGCTTTGTGGTTGTTGTGGTCTTTTGTCACACTTGAAGATCAAAAGCAAAGTATGGTGGTGAGCCCTCTCCTGATTCTTCTTGGCATCTAAGAAAATGAAACTTCTTACAAAACGCTATTCTCTATCTTCTCATCATGCCTATTGATTTTGCTTACAGCCACAGACTTCGTGATTTGTTGGCCAAATTACTCTGTGAGGGCAATGACAAAATGCTGTGACGCTTGTGAGGATGTGGCGAAAAAGCAAAGGAGCTGCGTGACCACAGGAAGGGGAGAATTGTACCTGCAGAGCCCGTAAAACCCGTCATGAAGGCCAACCTGGCGTCCCGCAATGCAATGTACTCACTCTGCCAGAGAAACACAAGAGTTAGAACCCCATTCCCACAGATTTAAGACCTCAGTGGATTAATTGTGACGGAGGTGTACCATGTGGGCATCAGTGCCGGGAATAATGTAGGCAGAGATGTTGGAAGATTGCATTTGTACTCGTAGCTGCTGCAGCTGGAGAGAGGTATTTACTGCTGTGCTGGGGAGATACTGCAACATATGAGACAGAAATATAAAACGCTTAAATGAAAACCCAGGATGTTGCTGATTCATCTTTTTCCTAATCTTCCTCAGCAATCATTAACATGCATCTCATATCTAGAGGAGACATGCACGAAAGGTCAAAGTTACAAGTTGTAAGGAGAAATAAAAAGAATTGCTGCTAGATGCTGCAAGAACTTACCGGGGGAGTCAAAGAGCAATTCCTCTCAGCCTGTTTGTTTGCAGCTGCACCAACAACTGTCACTAAAAGGACAGAGAAGAGCTCAGACACAAAAGAGTGGAACAAAATAAGCAAGTGCAGTTTGACAACAGCAACAGATGAGTCTAATATAATGCTCTCTGTGGATGCCACAAAAGAGGTTTTCAGTTTTTATCAGAGGTTTAGACAGAAGAAAAGAGGAATAAAAATACAGTGGAAAAGTTCCAAACTCCAACTTTACCCAGCACAAAACTCAGATTATTAACCTATGTAACAAATTAACAGAGAGAGCAGAAAGAGAGATTTCAGAGGAGCTCTCTACCTGTCAGCGCTGCCACACACACAGCCAGCATCCATGCAGAAGAAGCCATAATCTGTTTGGCTAAAAACCCAATCCACTCTGACTGGCAGGCGATCTGAAGTGCAGGCTGGTTGTGTGAGAGTGATCAAGGTTTTCTTGCAGGAAAGTCTGTGTGGGTGCCTGTAACTGGTGGTAAGACTGTCCCCCGTCCCTCCCTCTTTTCCTGCCTCACCTTATGCTCATCTTCCTCCTCCTCCTCCTTGTAGTCATGCAGCTGTGTGAGGAGGGAGTTTTCCTTCTTCTTTTGGATTCCTTTCTACAACTGAAATCTTTTCTTTTGTGTTTTTTTGTTTTGACTCAGTATTTATTTTACTTAAAGGAGCATCGATATTCAGAATGTCATAGATGGTGTATTAATGAGCAAAAACATGTTCCAAGGTATGAATCGTTAAAGAAATACTTTCACTTCTCGTTTTATTTTGCCATATTATTGCATGCTTTTGGTGTATTTAAATTGTCGTGAACATTTTTTTGTGCAAGCCAAACAACAGTCAGCACACGCTTGATTTAACTCAGCCTGAAAAACGACAGGAAACTAGTCAGATTCTGTGTGTGTAAACTATCAAATTACCACATCACATATCATTCCCAGTCATTCTTCCACTGCTGCAAAAGTCACATGTTGCAACTTGCATCCTTCCTTTTAGTTGTTAGGGGCTTTCAAGCTCTGCTGTGATTACTTAATATCCAGATCTGCTGACTTTCATGAATGATTTGTGTGTAAAGATTTGTGTTTTTTAAAAAATATATTTTTTCAAGTGTAAAAATGGCTTCACTGCTGTAAAGAAATGAGAGAAATGAAGAGAACATTTAAGAAACCCACTCTAGTGAAAATTCTGTTGTTAACATTGTGGGATCTTTGAAGACAACACGTGACTCTCTGGTTCTGCTCTTTATTCCGCCAGTTTCAAAATACAGTAAGTCACGCAGGAAATAGCCTCATGTGTATTTCCTCAGAATAAGACATTAACATTTTTACAATAATTAGACTTTTTTTATTACAAAACAATAACTAGTAAATATGCCACAAACAGGCTCTTGTAGCATTTCTCACTTGAAGACATATATATATTAATGTAATCTTAAATTTAAGATAAAATCTGCATTTCTGAGTGTCTGGGAAGATAAAAAAAAGCCATTTGAAAAAGCTATCTTTTATGCTACAGCAACTAAAATCCACTTGCATACAAACGTGTTCATTTTTCTCGTCCGAGCTGCTATCTGGCCCAAAATTTTACGGCTGGATTGTCCAATGTTGCTTGCTATTTTTGTTGTTCTGGTAATGTTAGCTTGGGGCTGTAAGGGCTGTAAGATAGTGGGAGAGAATGTAAAACAGGGGACAATGGGATATTAACAGAGGCAACAGTCTCACCCACAAATTAGAGGTGAATTACTAATGAACTCATGCGGCTCTTCAAAAACTTTGTTCAAGAAAACAACAGGGTTCTTTTTTTTATTTTGGCTAAAACAGCATAATCATAACTAAAAGACCACTGGGAATAATTTTACAATAGATCAAAAGATGATTGGAGTTAGACTTTAAAGATAAGTGCTGCAAAGAGTTAGCAAACTTAACGCTAAACCTCTGCAGATTTTTGTGACTGCTGCTTCGTTACATGAACACACAGACTGAATGGATCTCTTGCACATAGATTTCTATCAGGCAAATTCACTTCTATGCATTGAGATCAGACAGCTTTGAACATGACTTCAAAGCTTGGCAGGCATTCATAGCCCAGCATGCTGGGATTGGACACTGCCTGTGCCACAACAAGGACAATAATAAACAGTGATCATAGCACAGTGTCAAGGGTGTGCTTCAATACCTGTGAATACAGAAGGAAAATGTCAAATTGGCCCAACTTTCTGATAGGAAACGAAGAACTGTTTTCACACACACAAATAAAGAAAAGCAATACAGCAGTTTTAATTCAGGAATTCTTGCCTGACATGTGATCCTGGATCAATCGTGAATTGAAATGTCCTCAGGTAAGACTGAAACATGTATTAGCTCAGACTCATCAGTTGTGACTGAAGTGATAGCAAAGTACAAAAAGAAAGCATTACATGTGTGTGGATGGGTATACAACTAAACAGAGACCAAAAGATTCTCCTCAAAGTCTATTCCTGCTGCTGCATTTCTAGATAACCTGCTTTTGTTGGATGAACAGCAGAGGATAAAAGTTGAAACCCCTGGAAAATTTGCTAATCTTCCCTTCAAGTGGGAAGAATTTTGTTCATGCAGGTATCAGTCAAACACTTGATTTTCAGACTAAAGTTTATTTTGTTTTCATTTGGTCTCAGGTTTCTGTGCAGGCTGGCTGTGGCTCCACCCACTCACCTGTGGATCCTGTTGATCAGGATCCACAGATCGCAGCACTGGCTTCAGTGAATCAAGTCAGTGATAAAACGAAATTGTTTGGAGTTAGCAAGAGTTGCCAAGTACTCGTTTTACATGTTCATGCTCTTTGTAAATACTGACTGCATCAATACATGGTTTACTAATAAGCGAGTTTGGGTTTCAACGTAAGGTTTTATTTTTGGTCTAAGGATCGATTTTTAATACATTTTCTTTCCTGTTGATTCTATATTATTCATTTTCCAACAAATGTTCCATTCAGTCAGTAGAATTGAACATTTTCTGCACATTTCAAATTGTATTTTAACTTTTAGTCAGTCTAAATGTAGAGAAACTTCATGTGTGAGTTGCAGGATAAGCGCAGATCTCATATAGTGTTTAACTTGTCAGAACAGTGTGGTGCAATGACATGAAGAGAAAAATCAATTTATATTCAATATACTTTTTTCTGTTAAAAAGGTTACCTGAAAGTCTGATGCTCTACAAGGAAATATAACTTCAAAATATAGTTTGGATGCAGATTTTAATGGTCTAAAACATTGAAAAACCTATTATGTTTGCAAAGAATTTAGAACAATTTTGTTTTTGCAAATAAAAATTTAATAATTAGGTGTTATGTGGCACAGGTGACATTTTATAAAGTGATTTGTATATGAATAAAATACATAAAAAGCAAACATGATTTTTTTATGAAATGAGAAAGAACTCAACATTCCCAAAACCCTGCATGCTACAACTTGACAAGAAAACAAAATGCTGAAGTGGGTCACTTATGTAGAGCAGGAATGTTGTAAGGAGTTAATATTGAACACAACTCCCCCACAAGAGTCACTCATGCTAATGTTGCAAGAAGGAAAGTGTTGATCCCTCAGCAAGGTTTGAGTGGGCCATTGGAAGTTGGGATGAACAGCTGTGAATGAGCCTCTGCATTCCTGTACAGAACAGTGTGATGGTCCTGAATCATGTGGGTATCCAAAAATATTCAGTCCTGTGAGAGCTGCACAAACTCTGCTTTTTTTTCAGGCTTGTGTCCATCTGTGGTCCTTTGTAGTGGACTTTCTGCAACAGAGCGAAAATAAATTATGTTGCAGATTCTGTTAAAGGTCTGCAACATTACCTCAGATTAAAGACTGAAGGAAAGACTTGCTCTATCATTCTCTTGCAAACGGATGTCTTCAATTGTTCTGCTGCAGTGCTGTAAAAAATCTGAAAGTGTAATTTATAGTACAGACATTTGCTAATTCCACAAAGTGAACTGCAGCATCAAAACTTTCAGTAAGGGGCATTGTATTTTGTGCTGGAAGGAACTCTACAAGCTTCTAGTGTAATGAGGAGTCCGTCTTGACTTGATGCTGTGAAACAGAAGTGAGTGTAGATGTTAGCAACAGTTGCTCATCCCCAACGTTTCTAAAATGTTTTCCTGTCTGTATTTCTTCCAGAGAAAGTCCTGAACCTCTGATGTCAATCAATGTCTGGGTGTGATGAGCCCAGTAGGCCACAGGGGGCAGTGCAACATCCAGCAGGTTGTGTTGTCTCAGCAAGTACAAGGTAAACTTTTCACAAGTGTGTTCTGAGCTGGTTCAAAGGCATAATACTACTGTTTTTATGCTTTAAGAAAATGCTTATAAAGTGCGTTTTTGTCCTCACAGAGTTTATACTGTGACAAATTGGCGATGGACTCAATTTTTAAGGACACAAACAAGCCAACAATGTTTTGTTTCCAGGATTTAATGGAGAACTTTGCAAACAAAGTCATTGATTTCAAGGATCTGTCTCAGAGCTGCTTCCTAAGTCAGAGAAGGTCTTTAACTGACCAGGAGCCTCCCGATAACAATGTTGAGTTTGCCAGCTCTGTGTTTGACAGTGTAAGCATAGTCCTTTGTGTCAACAAAGCTTAATTTCAAGGTTATTTACACGATTCTTTTAAATGTGTTTAATTTAAGACCAAACACAGACTAAACACAAGTAGCTTAAACATTGTGGTGTAGCGATGATCTGATTTCTATTCCTACGATCGAACCAGACTGATTTGTCTGAGGTCAGTTAATAATCAAATGGAATCGACTTATACCATTAAAAATAGTTTAAAAATGAGAAATATCAATAATTGACACAGGAAAATACCATTTGCATTGAGGCATGGTAGGTTTATTTTACTATAATGTAAAAATGACATCACAGTGGACAATAAACACGTAATGGAAGCAAAACATGATCAATCATCATTATAGTCCAATGTGTGGAAGCACTTTGAATTTAGATATATTGTATGAATGTTTGTAAAAAGAATATTTGTATTATTTTGATGTGGAAAAACAACACTGGGTTGAACTTTATGAAACTAAAATGTGAATGGATTTGACATTAATTCTTGTTTACTTGTTTATTTGTACGCATATTTAATTTACACTTGTTATCTTGCAAGAAATAAGAGGAATCTTGAATCAATAAAAACCTCACCACAAACAAAACAATTCTTTTGCGTAAAGGCTAATATAGTTTCGATATTGGAAGAGAAAGAAAAATAGTTTTTCTTCTTTTGTTGTGCAGAAACTCTGGACCTTTGGTGGTTCCCTGCATCAGGCTGTTGGCAGGAGAAACCTTTTGTCAAACCTTTTTGATTCTGATGGAGCTTCCAGATCGGAACTTTGTACACACAAACTAAAAGAAAACCTTCACTATCCTCATGGACAACAAACCCTGCAGTAACACATGCGTACCTCTAGGTAGGACTGATGGAGCCTGAGCAAAAAGCCTCAGAAACAGCTGGCCTCCACACTCACCTTAGACAACAAGGTCATAAACTGTAGCTGATACTGTTTTTATCTGCCTGGACGTTCTTGTTTTCTCTAGTCCCCCTTTAATGTTTATTTAAGGAATGTTGCACAAGCAATTTTCAACCACGGTTTTTAAAATACCTTTTATTGTCCATGTATTTTTTAGTGATATTGTTATCATAAACATCACATTATCATTGTGAACCAACATCAGCGAGAAGAAAACAAAGCATTTTAATATGATAACAATTGATAAATGTCTGCACCAATGAATTATGTCATAAATGGTTTTGATATCTATTCAGGTTGTTTAGTGTTATTCACTTCTGTTTCACAGCAAAGCTGCTTTTCTCTGCTTCAAAATAATAGAAATGGACAAAAGCATTTCGAGGCAACTGTCTACAAATGAAAATCCCATCGTTCATGTAACACTTGGGTGTGGCGAGATTTATTCTTCACAGATTTGCTCACTACTCCAATCATAACCTCGGATTACACGTGAATTAACTTTCCAATCTAACCCCTCATTGCTGAATGTCAAGCCGTGAGGCATTCAGTCTCATTTTGGGGTGAACCAACCACGTGTTGTAACCCAGTGGTCCCCAACCACCGGGCCGCGGACCGGTACCGGGCCACAGACCCATTGCCACCGGGCTGCGGAAGAATTTAGGGACTTTTTTTTTTTTTGTCAGAAATCTTTTATTTTGAAAATCAACCGGGCTTTCTCGATTATACTGAGCGCTAAAAGCAGTCCAGCGGCGTTTCAAACGAGAAAAGCTGCATGTGGAACCTTTCTCTGCGAACGAATGGGATTAGTGCAGCAACAGAAGAACAGACGGAAAACAACTGTGGTCAAGTGAGCCGCTGTTCGCTCAGCCGCGGTCGAGCCAGCCGCGCTATAAAAAAAGTCATGCCCCCGTATTACATGGTTTACGGCCATAATTCCAGGGCTTGGATACTATATCCTTGTTCTACAGGTCACCCTCTATTACCTCACAAAGACTTTTGTACTTTTACTGTATAGTTTTTGAAAAAAATGTCTTTAAACTTTACATTTTTGACGAGAAATAAGTCAAAATAGCCATTTTTTAATTTGAATAAAACAATTTAGATCCATAATTCCAGGCATTGGACACTATATGTTTGTTGTACAGGTCACCCTATAATACCTCACCAAGACTTTTGTACTTTCACTTCATAGTTTTTGAAAAAAAATGTCTTTAAACTTTGCATTTTTGACGAGAAATAAGTCAACATAGCCATTTTTGAATTTGAATAAAAAGGTTTTGGTCCATAATTCAAGAGCTTGGACACTATATGGTTGTTGTAGAGGTCACCCTCTATTACTTCACAAAGACGTGTTCTTTTACGTTTTTTGCATTCAATGCATTCACACAATTGAGATTCTTCATTTACGTTTTCTTCCGTACGTTTTTTGACACGTAAAAACTCAAGCACACTATGCGATTTACACAATCTTGGTATCAAAACGTTCAGCTCATTAAGGGCATTACTGCTTGTATTTTTAGTAGTTGTGCACTTTACAGTTTTTGCAGTTACACAATTTGTGCGTTTTTTTCAGCCCCATTATAACTAATAGGATTTTTTTTTTACAAATTCCTGCAAATTACACACTTTATGCAATTTAAGTAGAGCTGTCAGGCGATTAAGATTTTTAATCGCGATTAATCGCAGTTTGTCCAGAGTTAACTCGCGATTAATCGCAAATTTACATGTGGCCTTTTTTTAAGGAAAAAAAAATGTGTGGTTCGTGGAATTTAGTAGTTCAACATTAATTATGAAAACAAGAAT
Source organism: Oryzias melastigma (assembly GCF_002922805.2). Lineage (NCBI taxonomy): Eukaryota > Metazoa > Chordata > Actinopteri > Beloniformes > Adrianichthyidae > Oryzias > Oryzias melastigma. The sequence continues at coordinate 9,609,278 of NC_050521.1, read as the reverse complement.
GACAAAATTAATAGTTTTCATCAGAAATACTTTATTTTGTAACATTGTATTGAGATAAACTTTCTTAACAATAAATAAAGGGTGTAACATAAAATGCCTAACAAAAGCCCAAGTGCAAGTGAAGGGCATTTTAAATTCAAAACTTCAATCAACGTTCAGTAAAATAAAATTAAAAAAAACATCAAAAATAAAATTTCCTTAACACTTGTTCATGTTCATTTTTTGTCAGGACCAAATCTTATTATCCTCTGCTGAACTGCAGTAATGAATGAAATAGAGATTTATCATTTCCAATTAACTTTTGTTTTTTAAAACATTAAAGACTGAGAAAAGCGGGATACACTGTGGATAGTTTGACAGTCTGTTACTGCCGCCGCGTTCTCTGGCTGCAGCTCGATGCAGCGACGTGTCCAGCGGAGCTCACGATGAATATGCCGGCAGACAGACCGCTATGCTGGGGCTGGATCACGCTTAAACCTCCAGAACATTTAAAACGTCCCCCGGTGCGCTTGCTGTTCGGAACGTCGGGGGTCTGCAGCTCTCGGGACGCGGCGCCGGGCACGAGCCGGTACCACCAGACGTGGTACTGGACGCGAACCGGAGCCAGGTTAGGGTGCAGGAGCTCTCCAGTTCCTAGCGGCGGCCGGTTTTAGCTCGCAGCTCGGTGGTTGGAGACCCGCCCGTGATCTAGTGAGAGCAGCCGGTGAGTTAAAGGGGGGACGCCCGCGCGCGGTATGGAAAAGCACGTATGAGAAAATCCCACTGACTGTAAAAATAATGGACTTATCGAGCTATGAGGTCCTCCCATTATATACAGTCTATGGAAAATCCGCGATTAATGCGTCAAAAAAATTGTCGGCGTCAAGCACATGTCAGATTAATGCATTTTTAACGCGACAAATCTGACAGCCCTAAATTTAAGCAATTTCAAACATTCAGCATGTCCAGAAATTCATGCTTGTACTTCCAGCATTGTTAAAATTCATGCAAGTTACGCAAAATTACACAATTTAACACAACTTTACACAATTTTACACAAATTTGTGCAAATTTTAAGCAAATTCAGCATTTTATGCAATGTTACACATCCAGCATGTTCAGGAAATTCATGCTTTTACTACACATTCTTACAATTACACAAGTTACACAAATTTAACACAACTTTACACAACGCGATAATGCATTCACACATGCATTATCGGAGGTAATGCAATTTTTCTAGTTCATTTTTAAAATACATTTTGTATTGCGAAACAGTGGGTGTTGTTGCGCTGTGGCGACCCTGAAAGGGATAAGCCGAAAGTGAACTACTACATTTTTAAAATACATTTTGTAATTTACTATAATACAAAATTACATTTCAATACATGGTTTATTTAAAAGGCATTTTAAAGTAACTTAAAATCTATTGCATTTTAAAATGTCATGCTGTCCTTGTGTCAGAATTTAAAATAGATTGTAAAACAGCGCCTCCCAGTGTAAAGCCTTTTCAGTTCCACACATAGACTGTATATAAAATAACTGGACAGAGCAAGCCCCCCTACTTCCGTGTTCCAAATAAGAAGTACCACTGGGTTGCAAAAAGGCCAAAGTCCCATTGACTTACATTGAGAAACAGACAGTTATTTCTAGGGGTGTAACGGATCACGGATGATCCGTTACACCCCTAGTTAGTTCTCAGTCATTTTATATGTCAGAATCATCAATCTTCCTCTGCTGCTTTCTGCTTAACTTTTTTTTTTTCTAATCCTAATTTTTTTCCATTATCACAAGTTATTAGAGTTATAAATTGACCAATCAGATGGCTCAATAAGCGTTTGTGGGTCTGACGTCGAACGTCTGGGGGGTTTGATTGACACATGACGGGTAGCCAATGGGAGCAGACTTCATCAATGGGTCCGTGAAGACCTTTTAACACCTACTTTACAATTCAACAATGTACCAATCATTGTCCTATTGTTGTTTTCCTCAATGGAATGTACAGATGCAGCAGTTTGAAACAACAAGAGGAGCATGCTGTCGACATTTTTAGATGAGGATTTACTCTGTAGAAATAGATTTCACTCTGAGGTCATGTGCTTCGGACTTTTTTGTTTAACGTTCGTTTTTCACTGTTTTGATTGTAGCTTATAAATTATAAGTTGCATGTATGCGCATAAAACCACCAACCAAAGTTTCATCTTTGCCGCACTTTTCCAGCTTCAGCCTGAATTAGACGAAGCCGTCTGAGGAGCGCGAGACAAACTTGGACCTGATCGTATTTTCAAACAGAAAAAAGATCCATCTGTTCACTTGTTAGGATGGTTATTTATTTTAAATACCGCTGAATGCGCTTCTCACGCGCATCTGATCAGACTGTAACGTGGCAGCGCATGTGAAGAGAGGCGCGCGAAGGGGTCAGCAGCTTCACCCAAATGCTCCTTTTATCTTGACAAAAAGGAATAAATGTAAGTAAATCCAAAAGGACCGCTGACAGAATCAAATGTTG
>NC_050521.1:9599686-9606690 GCF_002922805.2 Oryzias melastigma | reverse complement strand
TATTGCTTTTTGTAATTCATCTAAACTTTTACTGATTTTTTTTTTAAATGTATTTACCTCATGGTTCTCTTCAGCCCAAGGAGAACTCACACCTGGGTTAACATCAAACTGCTGACCTTCAGGCTGGGAGGCATCATAGTAACCAATGGTTTGGAACAGTGTGTGGCCGGTTTCATCCATCTGCCAGTTTACCAGAGCGTAGTGTGCTACAGGGTCACCCAAATCATCAAAGAACACATTCTCACCAGTGTCAGTGGTGAAATTTACCCTTGACAGGTAATACAATACCTACAGAAAAAAAAGATATTTTACAAGTCAGCATTTTAGATGTTGCCACAATATTGTGTTGTTGTGTTACCTGCCATGGCTGTATATTTTTCCTATCAGCACATGAGTTGTTCTCAAAAGGCCCCTGTTCATTTTCAAAGTTAATTAACATGTTCAGGGCATGAGCGATTGCATATGTGCCCTTATAAATATTATTCAGCAGGCTGGTATCTGACACATCTGTGAACGGCAGGTTGACTTTCCTTAGAGTCTCCATCCTATTACACGGTTTGTAATCCTGAGCCTCTGTTTTGTACTTCAGGGTGCAGTTGAATACCATCTCCCACAACTCCACAAGCCCCTGATTTCCTTCTGTAATGGAGGGCTTGCTGTTTCTTAGGAACTCCTGTAATCCAGGGATGGGCGAACTTAGTGCTGCAAATCCGACTGCGCCTTGGACCACAGCATAGTTCATTGGAGTGGCAATTTGTCGATATGTAATCCACCCTTCACTTCCTACCCACTGCAGACCAGTTACACTCTGTGCATGAAGCTCTCTGAATAGTATATCAAGGTCTGTACCGTCTGCAAATGCCACAATTACCTTAGAAGTGGATTTTTTGATAATATTCACGACATCTAAGAAACGCTGCCTTGGATCGGTTCTGTAAATGTCATTAGGGATGGTTCTAAAGAAAGAAGGGTAGTCTCCTCTGTTACTGAGACAGGCACAAGTGGCTGAATGACTTATCTAAAAGAAAAAGGGCATTGGATAATTACAACATAGATTTTAAAGTCATCCCTTCAAAATGTGAATAATTTTTGATTCAAATGTGATCTGTGATCAGAAGAAGTGCTCATCTATAACACTCACCACAGGTATATGGAAGGGTCCTAGTGTGCGTTCTATGCCAATAGTAGAATTGGAGGTGGTGTCCCCAATGACAGCATGAACACTGGAGGGTTTATCACAGCTGCTTTTCTCCCCTTCGTACACATTCATGAGATTTAACAATGCTCTTATGGACAGGGGGATACTGGGGCAAGAATCAAATATTATGTAACCAAGGGTCACATCTGGCAAAAGCTCTGAGCTGTTGTTTATTTCCTCAATGGCAAACATCATGGTGTATGCATACTGAAGTTCACCTTGGTCCAGCCTTAAAAAGGAGACAAAAAGGTTTATTCTGGTAAAAGGCATAACATAAAACACAGAACGATCTAAAGAAAAAAAAAAGGATTCGGCATTTATATGTATGTGTGATCACTCTCTTACCCTTCACACTGGATTGAACCTGGGTTGAGTTCAAGAGCTGAACTCGCAGTGACTGGGCTCTGGTGAAAGGAAAAAATTCCTCCAATAGTAATGTCTCCTTCCTTGAAAAATGAAGACAGTTCTTTGGTCCCATACGTTTGACACGTGGGCTTTCCTTCTCTCACAGCCACAAGAAAAAAGGAGTAAGTCTGCTATCAGCAGCATTGTACCTCAACGAATGCCCAAAGTTTTGAGATTAGCCCTCCAAAATCTTATCATATTATTGGAGCTCTCCATCACAAAGCCACCAGGTCTTCCACCAATGGTATTGTTTGAATGTGAGTGACAAGAGAAAGGCCCTATTACAAGCTTAGACGAACTACCAATTAAAGCCATTTTTTCACAACAGTAATATTTTACAATAAAACATACTTTTTAGGTTGCAATTAGGTTGCAAAAAATGTATTTATGTTAATTTTGTATTTTCAAAGTTATATTCAGTTAATGTTTTTTTTTTTATTCAAAATTCTATTAAATTTTTTTAAAGGTATAATTTCGCAATCATAGTACTTTCCTTAAGAGACTGTCAATTAGAACAACAAATGTATACAAAGCATCTATATGTTCTACATTTGTCTTCAGCAACATAACACCAACAAACCATGTCAGAGCATTTCAAAAGTTTAATTTGATGTATTTGCTTCACACAGGTACATGAAGACTAAAATGAGCAAAAGACCAGATGTTTTCTGTCTTACAGAACATTTGGTGGCAGCTGTTTAAGTCTACATGTTGAGTCTACACTAAAGCAATAAATTCAACAAAAATGAATGTGAGAACATTCAGCTAATTAGAATTAAGTTACATCAGATTCAGCAAACATTTGTCACAAATGCTGCATAGTTATTACATTTTAATCAAATTTAATTTGATTTGAATGTTTCAATTAAAAACATGTTGATGCTAAATGTAAATATAAACGGCGATGCTTAATGCTAAATGTATGTAAACTATTTTAAAAAGTCGAAATTAAATTTTGAATTTCAAAGTAATTCTAAATGCAAATCATAATTGGAAATGTGCACCTGAATAATACATCTGTATGCACTATATATTGAACATATATATATATATATATATATATATATATATATATAATATATCTAAATGTTAAATGTACAATAAATGATGTTTTACTTTATGATGGTTGTAAAGCTTATACGTTAAACATAAATCTTGTTTAGAGTGAAGGAGTTAAGATGTGCCAGGACATGTTTATTACATGAACAGCACTAAGGGGCCCTTGCTAGGGGTTTTCAGTGAGAAATTAGAACGACATGCCTACTTCTATAAGTGTTCACCACGACCTGTCGCCCACAGCATGGCCATAGAAAAAATAGGCATGAACATTTTCGCACTACAGATTCACCAAGTCATCAACAACCTTGATATTTCCAGCAGGCCACCTGAATGGCCTGTACAGATTTTCCAAATTTTCACCTGCAGACACCCCATAACACCCCGTAAGGGCAGTAGAGACTAAGCAACAAAAGAGGAACTGCTCCTTTATATCCAATACAACAAAATATCAGCTAGGAGGACACCTAACTTGGGCGAAAGTCCTGTGTCTGACCACAAATATACAGAAGTTAAAATAATTACATTGTATCTCATTAACGGACGTAAAATTACCTCGATATTCTGTGTATAAGCTGAGAGAAGTGACAGGAAAAAAAGGTTGAGGTGCCCTTATCTACACAAATTTCAAAACGAACCAAATAAAGAACGTAGCCTTGAAATCTCAAAGACCGAAATCAGCTAACTTCTGTGTTTGGTTTTTTTTACATCTTAACATATCATTTTGGAGTCACTACCATGCACAAGCCTTTATTATGTTTTTACTTGATTTCTCCCCATCATGTGGTTTTTAGTGTTCCTCTCTGGCTTCAGTAATAAAATGTAACATTTGGGAGCAAATATACAGAAAAGCAAACCAAAGCTGGAGGCCAAAATTGCAAAGATTTCTACAGCTACAGTGAATTTTCCAGGAGAACTCACATATGCTGGGATAAATGTGACCCAGACTGCAATAAATATCAACATGCTGAATGTGATGAATTTTGCTTCATTGAAATTGTCCGGCAGCTTTCGAGCTAAAAAAGCAAGGATCAGGCATAATACCGCTAGAAGGCCAATATACCCTAACACAACCCAAAACCCTATAGATGACCCTAAGCTACACTCTAGAATTATCCTTTCTGCTGCATAAACTGTATTTTTGTGAGGAAAGGGTGGTGCCAGAGTTAACCACACCACACAAATCAACACCTGCAGAAAAGTGCCACCAAGAACACCCATTCTTTGTAACAACACAGAACACTGAGGAACTGTGTTGGCTGGTCTTTTGGCTGTAAAGGCAATCACCACCGTTATGGTCTTAGTCAAAATGCATGAAATACACAAAGCAAAGGTTATGCCAAATGCTACATGGCGCAACATACAGGACCAGTCAGTGGGTTGACCAATGAAGGTCAGAGCACACAGGAAACATAAAGTCAAGGAGAGCAGCAGAAAGAAGCTTAGCTCAGAGTTACTGGCTTTGACCAGAGGTGTGTGACGGAACCAAAAGAAGACAAAAGACACAACGAGTGTTAAACTTGCTCCAAACAAAGAGAAACCAGCGAGGAGGGCACCCATGGTCTCTTCATAAGACAGGAACTCAATCACCTTTGGAACACACTTGTTATGATCTTCATTTGACCAGTACTCCAGTGGACACGGAGAACACTCTGCAGAATCTGCATGGAAAAACATATAAATCTTTGGATTCTGTCCATCAAAATAATTGTTCGAAAGTAAAAAACAATATATTGTATTAAATTTACATCATTGGCACTGTTTGGCATTAAAAAAATGTTAATCAATTTAAAAAAGTAAATCTTTTTCATTTGAGAGAAGTTTTTACTCACAGATTGAATAATTTTAAGTGGTTGCGTCTTTTATTTTGAGTATTATAACCTACAAACATACAAACTGTAAGCATTTTGGACTATATAAGTAAAACTGAATTGAATTGAATTAAAACAACTTCTAACTGAAAGTTTTTTGTAGGTTCACAAGATTGAAATGTCGCTGTGTAATTTAGGCAGTAGTCAAAGGAGGGTGCTTTTGCTTATTTGATTAAATTTACATCCTTGGCACAGTTTAGCATTGATTTTTTTATCAATTTCAAAAAGTATTTTTTTTTTATTTGAGAGAAGTTTTTACTCACAGATTGAATAATTTTAAGTGGTTGTGTCTTTTATTTCGAGTATTATAACCTACAAATATACAAACTGTAAAACAACTTTTAACTGAAAGCTTTTTGTAGGTTCACAAGATTGAAATGTGCTGTGTAATTTAGGCAGTAGTTAAAGGAGGGTGCTTCGACAGCCCTTTTCATGGAAATAGATTCTAACCATTGAGATATTACATGGTACTTCACATAAAATGGGAAGGAGTCTGAGCTTGCAAAGGAGGTTCACCCAGTATCGGCTACAATTAGTTGGGCTCATATCTACCCATAGTTTAGCCGCTGAAACCCAACTCCTCAAGAGGGGTTGTACTCTCTTCTACTGTGGAAAGAGCTGGAGGGATGAAGCAAGGCCATGGTGAGTGGCAGTGGCCTGTTATATGCCTGCCTATACATTAAAGAAGAGGTGCCAGACTCCAGGCCTTGACGCCTGGTGTCTAACTTGTTTTCCAACCAACCTGCTATCGATGCTCCTTATTGGCTAAACACACCTGATCCAGATAATCAACAGCAGATAAGGCAGGGTTCCTGGAAAACCAGTTGGAGGCCTGGAGTTTGACACCTAAGTTTACCACTGTGAACAAGAGAGTCATGTCTCTCTTCCTTCAGGTTTGCACGAGTCTTTTACTGATGATTTATGACCAGCAGTACAGAGTGCCTGGTTTTCTTGAAGTCTATAGGTGGAGTAGCAAACATTGTTCTGGATAGGGCATTCAAGGTTTTACTGGGAGACTTCAGCACCATTGTGGTTAATGACTGATACATGGACGGGCTTGAATTACACAAAACCTCGAGTAACTTAAATTCTCCTCCTCTCTTTTCAGTCTGTGGGGCCTTGATTTTTAAAGAAGTACAACATTTTATCAAATCTGAATGGACTTTAGACCAGTGGACAACAGTCTAGTTACTTTTGAAAACATAGTACATTTTGAATCTTCCTAAACAAATATCATCAAACTATAAAACAAACCTGCTCCTGAAATAAAACAGACTGTGAACCTTCAAAAAAAAGAAACTCACTGGTGGAATTGCTGATCTCTCCAGCCGCACAAGCGATGCAGGAAAAGCAACAAATGGGTTTGCCTTTAATCACAGCCTGTCGGAAACCAGGAAAGCAACTCTCACTGCATACAGAAATTGGCCTCTGTAACAACAATAGATTTTAATCATCAGTTTGCAGTTCTAACATCTGATGTAGGATGAGAAACATTCAGTTAAGGGTTCAAATTAAATCAGGAAAGATGCCTTTTTTTTTTTTCAAAGAGAGCGGATATTCTTTTANATGAGAAACATTCAGTTGAGGGTTCAAATTAAATCAGGAAAGATGTCATATATTTTTTTTTTTTTGCAAACAGAGCGGATATTCTATTAATTCTCACTTTTTTGTCATTAAAAAACTTCAAATATTTAAGAGTAGTTTAGAAGAATGACAGTTTCTTTACAGCAATAGTAAAAATTAGCTTAATGTCAAACTAAAATGACTTCATTTATTATTTATTCAACATTCATATACAATTCATTTAATTGAAAGTCATGCGACCTTTTCTAATTTCTGAAATACAGGATAGCACAACAGTATGATCAGAATTATCTTTATTGTGTCTGTTATCCTAAAGAAAAACTTAAAAAAGTTAAGGGATTCTCTGAGTAATGTGATATTCAAAAATGTACCAGAAAAAATTCAGCTTTCTGGTTTGACATTATAATTTTTTATGTCAATGATCTTGTTTTAGAGTACAAGTTACGATAATCTCATTGAAAATTCCTTCATTTCTCTTACATGAAAAATATATAACACCTTAAAATACTTATGTTAATTTTTATAGTTTAAATTATGACTCTTGTTTGGAATAAAAATGTGGGATAAAAAGGCTGACACCTGTTTAGATTCTCCAAACCATGTGAGATTCATCTCTTTTATTGTAAACTGCTTTCCATCTGGAAGTGAGGCATCATAGCTCCCTACAGTCACAAACACGGGATCTCCTGCGGAGTTCTTTTGCCAGTTCACCAGTTGATAGGTCGCTGCAGGATCTCCTCTTTCGTCAAAGTACACTTTCTCTCCTGATTGAAGAGAAAAATTCACATCCTGGATATGTTTGGCAATCTATTGATAGAAACAAAGCATAGAACATGACCTTAAATGTCAGTGTATTCATTCAAAATGTATTATGTGTTTTACAAAGTTAC
>NC_050521.1:9591619-9599651 GCF_002922805.2 Oryzias melastigma | reverse complement strand
CACGGAGAACACTCTGCAGAATCTGCATGGAAAAACATATAAATCATTGAATTCTGTCCATCAAAATAATTGTTCGAAAGTAAGAAACAATATATTTGATTAAATTTACATCCTTGGCACAGTTCAGCATTGATTTTTTTATCAATTTCAAAAAGTATTTTTTTTTAATTTGAGAGAAGTTTTTACTCACAGATTGAATAATTTTAAGTGGTTGTGTCTTTTATTTTGAGTATTATAACCTACAAATATACAAACTGTAAAACAACTTCTAACTGAAAGCTTTTTGTAGGTTCACAAGATTGAAATGTGCTGTGTAATTTAGGCAGTAGTCAAAGGAGGGTGCTTCGACAGCCCTTTTCATGGAAATAGATTCTAACCATTGGGATATTACATGGTACTTCACATAAAATGGGAAGGAGTCTGAGCTTGCAAAGGAGGTTCACCCAGTATCGGCTACAATTAGTTGGGCTCATATCTACCCATAGTTTAGCCGCTGAAACCCAACTCCTCAAGAGGGGTTGTACTCTCTTCTACTGTGGAAAGAGCTGGAGGGATGAAGGACTATAAGCAAGGCCATGGTGAGAGGCAGTGGCCTGTTATATGCCTGCCTATACATTAAAGAAGAGGTGCCAGACTCCAGGCCTTGAGGCCCGGTGTCTAACTTGTTTTCCAACCAACCTGCTATCGATGCTCCTTATTGGCTAAACACATCTGATCCAGGTAATCAACAGCAGATAAGGCAGGGTTCCTGGAAAACCAGTTGGAGGCCTGGAGTTTGACACCTAAGTTTACCACTGTGAACAAGAGAGTCATGTCTCTCTTCCTTCAGGTTTGTACAAGTCTTTTACTATTGATTTATGACCAGCAGTACAGAGTCCCTGGTTTTCTTGAAGTCTATAGGTGGAGTATCAAACATTGTTCTGGATAGGGCATTCAAGGTTTTACTGGGAGACTTCAGTACCAGTGTGGTTAATGACTGATACATGGACGGGCTTGAATTACACAAAACCTCGAGTAACTTAAATTCTCCTCCTCTCTTTTCAATCTGTGGGGCCTTGATTTGTAAAGAAGTACATAATTTCATCAAATCTGAATGGACTTCAGACCAGTGGACAACAGTCTAGTTCCTTTTGAAAACATAGTACATCTTGAATCTTCATTAACAGTAAAATATCATCAAATTATAAAACAAAACTGCTCCTGAAATAAAACAGACTGTGAACCTTCAAGTAAAAGAAACTCACTGGTGGAATTGCTGATCTCTCCAGCCGCACAAGCGATGCAGGAAAAGCAACAAATGGGTTTGCCTTTAATCACAGCCTGTCGGAAACCAGGAAAGCAACTCTCACTGCATACAGAAATTGGCCTCTGTAACAACAATAGATTTTAATCATCAGTTTGCAGTTCCAACATCTGATGTAGGATGAGAAACATTCAGTTGAGGGTTCAAATCAAATCAGGAAAGATGCCATATATATCTATATATATATTCATTTTTTTTCTTTTTCGAAGAGAGCGGATATTCTATTAATACTCACTTTTTTGTCATTGAAAAATTTCAAATGTTTAAGAGCAGTAATTTAGTTTAGAAGAATGACAGTTTTTTTTTCTTTACAACAATAGTAATAATTAGCTTAATGTCAAACTAAAATGACTTCATTTATTATTTATTCAACATTCATATACAATTCATTTAATTGAAAGTCATGCAACCTTTTCTAATTTCTGAAATGCAGGATAGCACAACAGTATGATTAGAATTATCTTTATCGTGTCTGTTATCCTAAAGAAAAACTGAAAAAGTTAAGTTTGATAACTATTGTGATTCTCTAACTAATGTGATATTCAAAACTGTACCGGAAAAAAATTCAGCTTTCTGGTTGAACATTATAATTTTTTTTATGTCGATGATCTTGTTTTAGAGTACAAGTTACGAGAAGCTCATTGAAAATTCTGTCATTTCTCTTACATAAAAAATATATAACACATTAACATACTTATGTTAATTGTTATAGTTTAAATTATGACTCTTGTTTGGCATAAAAAAATGTGTGATAAAAAGGCTGACACCTGTTTAGATTCTCCAAACCATGTGAGATTCATCTCTTTTATTGTAAACTGCTTTCCATCTGGAAGTGAGGCATCATAGCTCCCTACAGTCACAAACACGGGGTCTCCTGCGGAGTTCTTTTGCCAGTTAACCAGTTGATAGGTCGCTGCAGGATCTCCTCTTTCGTCAAAGTACACTTTCTCTCCTGATTGAAGAGAAAAATTCACGTCCTGGATATGTTTGGCAATCTATTGATAGAAACAAGGCATAGAACATGACCTCAAAATCAGTGTATTCATTCAAAATGAATTATGTGTTTTACAAAGTTACTGTCTTACTTCTTTTGGCGGCAAAATGCTTTTCCAGGTACATGACATGTTAACTTCTTCACTCTTTTCTCCACATTTTAGCATGCTGTGCATTGCATGAGCTACAGCATATACAGCTTTGTATACATTATTAGATATTCTCAGCTCTGACACATCAGTGAAAGGATTTTTTATGTCTCGTAGTCTCTCAGATCCAGAGCACTGCTTTACTCCTTTCAGACTTGGCTGGAAACTGCAGCCAAATGTTTCTTCCCAGAACTCCTTCAGTATGTGATTCTGAGGGTCCTGACTTGGGTGAACCTGTAAAAGAAACTCCTGCAAACCAGCGATTTTTGCCTTCTTTATGGCAAAACCTATAGAGCCAGTCAGTATTCCAGAATATTTTCTTAGAGCCAAATTACTTGATGTAATCCAGGATTCACTTCCTACCCACTGCAGGCCAGTTATATTTTGTCTCAAAGCTTCTTCGAGCAGTATATCCATTTCATCATAGCCAAGAAAGGCAACTACAACTTTTGCAGTGCCTGTTTTGATTACTCTGACCACCCTCTCGACCTGTTCATCTAAACTAGTCCATGAGATGGCCTCAGAGTATTCAACACAAATGCCCTCCTGGGTTGCAGCTTCAATGAAAGTTGCCATTCCATTATTGCCGTAGTCATTGTCACTTCTCACTGCACCGACCCATGTCCACCCGAAGTGCTTTACCAGCTGAGCCAGTGCTCTGCTCTGATAGTAGTCACTGGGGATGGTTCTGAAGAAAGAGGGGTGCTCCTTTCTGTTACTGAGACATGCACATGTAGAAAAGTGACTGATCTGGAAGAGAAAACAAAACAAAATATATGCATAGCACTTCTAAACTAAATGTTTGATTTCTCTTCATCTTTTTGTAAAGGCATGAATATCTAATCATAAATGTGAAACAATAACAAAGAAATATTCATAAACAAGCATTACTCATACTTACCACTGGTATTTGAAAAATCCCAGCAATTTGTGACAAGACAATGGTGGAAGAGGACTTAGAGGCTCCAATGATGGCATGAACGGTTGACTGACCAGTGCAGCTTTTTCCAAAAGTCTTTTCCTGTCCATTAATCAGACCCATGGCTGCACGTGTTGAAGGCAGGGTTGAACCACAGCTGTCAAATATTTTATAACCAACCGAGATGTTGGGCAGTAAAGAGCTGCTGTTGTTGATCTCCTCAATGGCAAAAATCATTGTCTGAGCAAAACGGAACTCTCTGAAGCTTATCCTGTGAAACAAAGTCTGTACATTACATGCATTTCTCTGTCATTGAGGAAAAAAGTAAAAAAAAAAAAAGATACCTTGTGCAAATGAGAGGTTCTGGAGTTTCAGTCAGAGAAGGTGAAGACTTTGGGGTTTGGGTATAGACTGAAAAAGCTCCTCCAATGGTGATGTCTCCACTCTTTGATAGTACAGGTAACACAGGGCTTCCCAGCAGCTCACAGAGACCTGTTTCATCTTCTGTTAAGACTCCCATAGCAACCATAAAGAGTACCATAACACAAATGAAGTCATGCATATTTCATAGGGCGGCTTACAATCACAGCTCTCCACTCTGCTTTCTTTACTATAGCCTCCTTTATTACTAACTAAAATGTGTTTCTTCTTAGAGACAGAGCTTTATACCTCTGAAGGTGATGATGACTGAGGCCCTCTAATCAAATCACAGCGTGGGGGGTGATGTCATCACACTTGCCGATCACACTCACTACCAACTAACATATTTGCTTGTTTTTATTTCTTTTCTTTTCTTTAATCTGGTTTGTTAGTAGGGTTGGGCACCGATGGGTTCTGATGCGGTTCCGGTGCTACCGCAGTTCTTTGATTTCGGTTTCGGTTCCCTTTCGGTGCTTATTGCGGTACTTCAGTAATAAAAAATAATGCCTTTATCTTCCTAAATCCAAAGCAGAACGGCTTCAAACAAGCGCAGACTCCCTCCTGCCGTGCAGCTGTGCGCACGTAATATAAAGCATAATATAAAACTCCGTCTTAAATAAACTTAAACGTCCTTGAAATTTTAGCCTGACATTTTATTAAATTAAATCAGGAATGTGGCATTTATTTGCAGTTGTTTTTGGGCAAAAGCAATATTTTATTTCAATAAAATAAGGCGGAAGATAAATGTCAATCAAGCAATCAAGCAGATGATGACGACCCGCTGTGGTGGTGGGCGGAGCCGAGCCGAGCTTTCTGCTATGAGCAGCCCAACAAGGAGGAAACGATTCATTGTTTCATTTTGGGATGGGGCTCCAGCGTTGTTTAAAAATTGCGGAAACTCCACTATTCACAGCGAAAGTCCCGCCCACCGACGTTGCGGAAGCCGACCATCTCGGCAGTTTTATATGAGCCCGCCCACGAACACAAGAAAGTAAATAGATAGGCTGAATCGTAAAAAATCAGAAGGGAGTACAAGTGATTGACATGTCCACAGACAAATGAAACTTCAATGAAATTTGGAACCGAAATCCGGCACCGTTTGCAGCCGCATCTTTCGGTTTCGGTAGAACCGCGCAAATCATAACGGTTCCTACTTGGAACCGAACTTCGGTGCCCAACCCTATTTGTTAGTGGTCATTGCAGAAATGTAAATCCCTCTGTGAGTTTTACCAAATGACTTCTGCTATGCAACTGAATTTAGCAATAAATTGCTGTTTCTGTTGATAACTAAACTAAATGTTGGATTTTTTTCATTTTTAATGAAATAATAAAATATGTAAAATATTTTTCATTTTTAAAATTATTTGGATGACTATTTTACAATCAGGAAAAATAAAGACTTGAAAAAATAAAATAAAATATTAATGTCTAATATTTCTTTAGTAAGAGCTAAAAAAACAACAACTTGTGTTCCTACTTTAATCAAGGCAAAAATTAGTAGCAACTGACAAATTTCCAAAAGTGCTCCATGCAAATAATATGCTAATTAGTGAATTAGATCATTTAGCGACTATTAGCGACTTCTAGTTCAGCCATTGACTACTTTTCTTATAGAGGAGTTGAGAACACTAAACCTGCCTGCTAAAGCCCAGTGGCATTGAATAAGGTGTTAGATGAACACATAGGAGATGACATGCGGATGGGATAGAGATTATGGGGATGGCAGACACGTCAAAATCACCAGCTTTGATGACTACACTGCACAGCATTTCACGTAATGTAGTTTCATCTTCTGGTGAGATGCTTGAAATAACCACCAATGGAGACATTGCAGAGATGCAGATAAACGTGGTGTTTCAGATGTGCTAATGTTTTTCAATCCCTTCACTACATAAATGTATATATCGCCATGGCCTAAAAAACAGCTTTCAGTCAGTTTTTAAGCTTTAAAAAATAATCAAATCACACTTTAATGATAATGATGAAAGCTATACCTGGCTGTTATTGATTTAATGTATAGCTGGGGGTATAGGACACGAAAAATATTACAGATTGGTTGTATGCAGTCCTAAAAATATTCATAATTTATACATTTAAAATCTTATAATTTTCACATTTTCACAATTCATCTACAAGAGCGGTTCTTATTCCCGATTAAACATCCATGTTGTCAACAATATTTGTTGATTGTAATCATAGTTTTGTATAAATTTAGATTTTGTTGCTACGGCTGTTGTGTTTAAATTAGGGCTGTCAGATTTGTCGCAATAATTACGCGTTAATTTGACATGTGCATGACGCCAACAATTTTTGACGATTTTCTCATATGTGCCTTTCCATACCGCGCGGGGGCGTCCCATTGCTTTGGCAAGCGAAAGGGCCCAATAATCACCAGGAAAATCGTCATAAAACGCGTTTTAACGCACGTTTTAAAAGTAGCACGTAAATTACACAGTCTTGTGCCATCCCTAAACGTGTGTCGAAAGCGGCGTTTTATTGTGTGTAAATCGTGCGTCGAAAGCGGCGTTTATTTGTGTGCAAATTGCGCATCGAAAGCGGCGTTCTGGTGCTGTTAAAACTGCCCGTCCAAAGCAGCGTTTTAAAGTGCCCGTCGAAAGCGGTGCTTTGTTGTGGCACAGTCAGCCGTGGCCTACTGGTTATGTCACAGGGCTTCAATCCAGGAGCAGCTAGTACGATTCTGGCTCATGGCAAATAGGGATTAAAAATCTTTTTCTCTACTGCTGACCCACATAACTATTTTTACTATATTACAAATATGTACATATATATATATATATATATATGTATATATATATATATATATTTATTTGTAATACAGACAAAGAAAGCCGGCTGTTGTGTATTTCACAGTTTATCTGTCAAAAAATAGTTTTGTAAAAAGGAAAAGATAAAAAAAGAAGCAGTGACTACAATCAAAATAATATTGTTGCTGTCTTTAATACAGACTTTAATGTTTTAAAAAACGCAAGTTAATTGGAAATGATAAACCTCTATTTCATTCATTACTGTAGTTCAGTAGAGGAGGAAAAAATTTGGTCCTGACAAAAAATGAACATGAAAGTGTTATGGAAATGTTATTTTTGACGTTTTTTTATTTTATTTTACTGAACGTTGATTGAAGTGTTGAATTTAAAATGCCCTTCACTTGCACTTGGGCTTTTGTTAGGCATTTTATGTTACAGCCTTTTATTGTTAAGAAAGTTTATCTCAATACAATGCTACAAAATAAAGTATTTCTGATGAAAACTATTAATTTTGCCATTCTTGTTTTCATAATTGATGTAGAACTGCTAAATTCCACAAAGCACAATTTTTTTTCCTAAAAAAAGGCCACACATTAATTTGTGAATTATCATGAGTTAACTATGGACAACGCGATTAATCGCGATTAATAAATGTAATCGCCTGACAGCTCTAGTTTAAATACTATTGCATTTGAGGATAATTCACAATATCCATTTGGCTAGAATCTCTACCTTTTTTAAAACTTGAAATTTAATTAATTAGCTTTAATAATGCCAAGGTTTTTTTTATTAGTGGCTCTCTCTTTTCAAAAACTGGATTTTTTTAAAGATTTGCCCCTAGAGAATGCAACCATTTTATGATTGAGATAACAATAAGTCCATAAAGAGTGCTAAACAATTTAAACTGTCTTTTAATATGTGTTTCTTTGAAAATGTGTGTCCATGAGATCTCACTTCCTTCCCTCCTGGATTTTGAACTAGTCTGCACGGTTCTCCAGCTTCTAGGGGAGGTCCAGTATCTTGAGTTTGGGAAGTTATAGTCCGTCTGATCGCTATTGGGTGCCTGCCTGTCACTTCTTGGACTAATCTCTTTTCTTCCAGTTTCATTGGTCTCACCCTAATCAATGTTTCCACTGCTTTGAAACTTGCTCTTTTATATGAAGATATAGACTGGATATGCTGTTGGATGTGAAAAGCAATGAAATAACCATTTATGTTCAAATTGACAACTTTATTCATATTTTGTACATCCTGCAATTAGGAAGTTTTAAAAACCTAAAGTTATTATGGAATGGCCACACGACCTATGGCTTGGAAGCCATTTGTAAGTATGAGATTCTGCAGTTTTCAAATTTTCCCACCATAAGGTAAAAGGAAAGTTCCGTTAAAGCGAACTTCATGAAATTTCCCTCACACCTTGCTGGCTAAAGTCTATAAATGCCACTGAGGTTTTGTCAGCTTTTGACCCCAGGAAGAGACTGCC
>NC_050521.1:9589667-9591164 GCF_002922805.2 Oryzias melastigma | reverse complement strand
AGAATCTGTTTTGTTAAAATTGTTTTCAAAATGTATACATATTGTGTTTATATTGTAATTGGGTAGGGTGTAGATCAGAGGTCTCAAACTCGTGGCCTGCGGGCATACTGTGGCTCCCAGGACGATAATTTGCTGCCCTGTCTTACAGTTTTTCTCCGTAGGTTTGGCTCATTTCCTGAAACAAAAATGAAATTTCCATAATTCAAAGATTGTTTGGCCAAACACACCTGTACTTGTTCACAACAGAATGTCATTTTTCATTGCTTTCGTCCGATTTCATTTGCTTTAGTACATGTCTCAAATGTGTCAGTTAAATTTTTTAGTATTTTTGTACAAGTTCCCTAGAGTTAGCACAATAAACCAACATTTTGCACATTTTTCAATAGCTTAGATCCTGTTGGTTTAAACTGATGAGACAATTCTGAGTCAATTGGTCGTGCCATTCAAAACATGTCTGCAAAACTTCATTCAGGGAGCCATCCCATTCACAATCAGAACATTTTTCTAATCTAGTCAAGAACATTATGTTCTGAACAATACAAAAATACTTGAAACAATTATTAGATTCAAGACAATTGTTGATACTGAGGTCAAATGAATACTTCACTAATGAATGAAGAGTTTTTCAAATCTCAAATAGCCAATCGGCCAGTGAGTTCTAACTGCTGCCTAATGTGCCTATATAATTGTAAATGCTGGTAAATATGTATAAATAGGCCAGGGCCAGAACCATTTGTAGAATGAATATGGAGGAGCAACAAAATGAGCAAGGTCAACTTCCTGCTGGAAGAAGGGGGAGTCAACCAGCTGGAGGAGGAAGAAGAAGAAGAGGAGCAGTGAGGATGCGTGGTGGTGGGATAAGAGGAAGAGGTCGAGGAGGACGCAGACACCATGCTGTCCCAGATACAGTAAAATACGGGCCACTATTATAGACCATGTTGTCAACCATCACCTCACAATGGCGGAGGCCGGTCGCCGAGTACAGCCTAAAGGGGATTGGTCTACCGTCTCATCCATTGTCCAAACCTTTCGCAGGGAAAACATGAAAACAACTCAACAATCGGCTGTGATGTGGATGAAAATCTTTGGCCAAACAGAGAAGAGCGTCTGGATGGCCAGGAGCATCAAGATGATCACCCTGAGAGGGAGGAGACCAACAGTGACCAGTGAGCCTTACACTAGAATGCCATTTGCCGTCCTGTAGGCTGCTTTGATTGTTTTGGGAGGGGTTAGTTTTTACATTGGACTTGCAGAGAAGAATATGCCCTTTCTGTATTGTAAATAAAAAAGTTCCAATGTTTAATGTGTAAGTGTGTGTGATGTTCAACTTTGATAGATACTTTGAAATCTTTTATGCTTGCTACGTGTAGTTACCTCGACTTCTATTGTGACAAAACGTCTAAGCGCTTTGACCTGCAGAGCTCTCACACTGACAAAGAGACAATTCTTTTTGGGCTCTGACCATCCATGTGAGTGAAAAACTTCATTTTGACCCAA
>NC_050521.1:9576568-9589596 GCF_002922805.2 Oryzias melastigma | reverse complement strand
ACCCAAGAGTAAAGAGTTTTGGAGGAGATATGAGCGTCTGCAGGTGACCCATGGTGTTTTGCTGGAAAATCCAGATTGTTCTGACAAGAGAACTAAATGAATGAGAATGAGCAAAATCATCTGAGAAGGATCTATGTTATTCCGAGGGCTCTGACTCTTTACTTGGGAAAAGAATGAGCTGCTGAAGCATGTGTGAAGAGTTTTGGTGAAGAAACTTGGTTTTAGTAGAGATCTGAACTGTTTTGGAAAAGTGTAAGTGTGATCTTTTATTTTAATAAATTTAATTTCTGTTTCAAGAAATGAGCCAAAGCAACAGGGAAAAACTGTAATTGAGTCATTTTGGAGGATTGCCTCATGGGACCATTCACATCTCGTTACCCTGGAGATGAGAGGCCAGGCCAGTCTGTTCAACAACTGCTGTAAGTTGTCTGACAAGCAGTTCCATTTTCTGGACCAAATAGAGACACCTTCTGTGAGACTTTCATACAGAGGTTTGACTCATGCATGAGTTAACTCAAAGCCCTATTGGTTAAAAATTCAAATGCAAAGATTCTTCGCTCTTAGTGTCCTAAATACATTTTTGTTACACTGTTTGACAAAAAATTATGTGTTGACAATTGTAAGTAAATATTGGTTTCTATTTATCTATTTAAGCATATTAATGAACACCAGGGATTTTTTTTAAAATGTAGAAATATGAAGCAGAGTCATGGAAGCATGACACTAAACCATAAAAACTATAAACCATAGACGATTCTTGTACACTCCATTGAGTTTGATTTATATTTTGTTTTATACTTTGTGACATTAACAACTGTACCTGTTGTTCCTTTTCTCCACAGTCACAAACCACAGATCATCAAACTGGATGTGAACATCAAGAGTGAAGTTGATTCTGACCAACAGGGTTCTTCTTCTGAAAGTGTTCCAGATTAAGTTAAAGACCGCTCATTTAGAAAAGTTCCCATTTAACTATCATGTTAATGTGTTTTTTTTTTTTTACTTCCCCTGGTGCAATCTTACAGCAAAAAAACCAACCTGTCATTTAGTTAGCAATAATAAAGCTCCAAAAATCAAAATAATTTTGATTACGTTTTTCTTCCTTTTATTTGCGCTATTTGTTATGCCTTTTATCTGTTGGTGGCTGTAATCCAACACTGCATGTATTATAGGGGAATTCAGAATGAAGTAAACCTATTAAAATCTAAATAATACAATTGCATCACTGCAGAATGACACATGTGCTGTTGTCAGAGCATGAAACTACAGTGCTTTGGCACTTCACCTTAACACTAAACACAGAGCAGTCTAAAGGAGGCCTTTTCAGATGTGTCAACAGAACTTTTTAATCTTGTTTCATGCATCTCACACAACCTGCTGAAATCAAATCCCAAAGTAGCAATCAGTTACAACAGACGTTTGGACAGCTCACGTCAGATTGATGTCAGTGTGGAGTATCGCTGCTCAGTTTTCATGACGTACTGAACCTGTTTTCATTTGCAAAAGTACAAATACTGGACATCAGTTTCTGTTGAAAGTCAACAAGGAATGAAACACCTCCCATTTTCCAAGCTCATGTATTCTGGCAGAAATAAAAAGTTTAGAATATGTTTTAGATCTGTGTTCTGGTGTATAAGAACTTAAATAAGTTTAAATAGTAAAATTTTTACTGACAGGCAAAACCTTTCATCTCCTCTTAGCTGTAGACTGTGAAAACAGACTGACAGACTTATGGCAATTAAGAGTTTGGAAAAATGTGGCTTGTTAAATATTTTCTATTTTATAACTTGTTAGATATATTTGTGATTTTAAACACCGTACACAGTAAATATACTTAGAAAAATTTAAATTGATTGACCTAGAAATGAACAAAAAAGGCACTGGCTCAAATAAGTTGAGGTCAGTGGATTAGAACCGTAATAGAAATTCAGAATAAATAGAGAGCAGTCTCTAGAGTGTTTTAGCTAATCGACAGCAGGTCAGCCTAATATTCAGAAGGAAGATGTATGTCCACAAATAGATGAGTTATATTTTAATACAAGTGTTTAATAGGTAATTTTATGAAAAAAACAAAACAAAACAAAAAAAAACCTTTACATTGAGAATTATATTGGATCTAAAAAAAAAACAAAACAAAAAACAAACAAACAAAAACTATAGTGTGTGGTATCAGAGCCACAAAAAGATTTTTTTTCATCCTACGTGGAAAGGACATGGTGAACATATGACAGATTTTTGGGCATCAAATGTTCCTACTGTTGTGTTACGTCCCTCCTTAGGAAGGAGGAAGAAAGTGTGTTAACATATGAGATCTCTGTCATGAGCTGATGAGAGCTTTTTTCTTGTTGCCTTTGGAGGTGACAGGAAGCACGGTAACGTAGGGTAAAACTCTTGACAGGTTAAGCTTTGGAAAAACTGCAGGAATATAAGACACAAATTAGAGAACAGAATGAATCAAGTTAAAGCTCATCTGACATGTGCTCAGAAGAAAAGAAGTCATTAATGTCCTCAGGAGAAGGGGAATTTTTTTCTACCCGTTTAAAATAGGTGAGCCATTTTATTAAAACATCTCCCAATTACCTCCTTTCCAAACATCACAGTAAAGACTTGGTCAATGCAAACAATGTTTGTTTTACATATGAAACGAAAAAGTTAGCATCATGTCAAATTGTTTAATCCATTCAAGAAAATCTAATTTATGCAAAGGAATTGTGGGAAAATGTACCACATAGTTGAACGCTGCTGGTGATATTGAATTTGTGGCTGGAATACTGAAACATGGTGATTTGTTTGATTCGGACTACAGATTTAAAACAGACTTTATGCTATTGACATTTTTACTTTTGCTGTGAGAAAAATATTTGAAAGAACATTACAGATGTCTGTCTTCTTTTTCAGAAGACAATCTGAAACTTTCGTTGCTGTAACTCAAACAGGCAGACTGCTGGTTCCACATGGAGCAGGTTATGTCTGGAATTCAAAGAGTGGTTGTATTATCCTTACAAGGGCAATGATTCAAAAGGTACACACTTTTGTTTGAACCAAGTGCAAATGCTATTGTTTTGTATAGAAAACAATCATTACACTCAAATAGCTTGCTTTTCAAACTTTTGATCATTTTACATAAGTTTCCCTCAAATTACTGAGTTTCTGTACTTTTTCTCTGTACAGTTAGAATTTTTGTGACAGCTTGCACACAGTGCTCTGCCATGTGGGAGCGACAACTCTGGGCTGCAGGGTGACTGTCAGTCTCATAAACAGCAAAAATGTGTAAGCACAGAGCTTATTTGATACTTAAAGCATTGTCCAAAGTATGAGTTTGATGTTGCTGTGGAGCTTTGATGTCTTTACATCCTCATCTGAGTCAGTGGAGGAGTTGCTTTAATTACTCCCTTCAAATACCCCCCCCCCCCCCAAGAAATCCAAAAACAGAGAGATAGCACCGGCCATGTGATTGTGTGACTCTCTGGACAGTTACAATCTTTTTCCCAGAGAACTTTACCTTTTTCTTAGTGCGAAATATTGTGTTTGATCTGTTAAATTAATGTCTGAAACAATTTTTTATTGCAGCACATTAGTCTTAGTCTTATAAGCGTTTACAAAAAGCCTTACAATCTACACATACTATGGTATTTTCTCCTTGTGATGTTTTTTTCCTGCCCTCTTCTGTTTTGTAGCAGGATGTCTCTCCTGCCTCTAACTGCCACCAGATGATAGGCATCAGCGGATCAAAACCAACTAACAATGCTATGTTGATCAGCTTGACAGTGCTTCTAGCTAATCAGTAAGCTGCTAAATATTACAGTATAGAGGATTTGACAAATAAATCGTTTAATTGCAGTAATTGCCTCAAAAGGTTGTGCAACAAAATATTGAGTTATGGGTACCATCATTTTTGTCCAGGCCTGTTTCATTAGTTTGTTTTTTTAAATAATTATGTTAATCAACAATTCAAAAGTGATGGCTAATTTTGACTGTTTAATTTTCAATAAATTTTTATTTATTGTTACTTTTGTAAGTTTCGAGTGATATCAGTGAGAATTGTGGGTTTGTCCTTCTTTAACTGAGGGGTACCAACACTTTTGTCCATGTGTATATATATATATATATATATATATATATATATATATATATATATACATATATATAATGAGAGATCAACTTTATTCATCCCCGCAGGGAAATTCCGTAATCAGCACACAACTGCAGGGTGAAAGATGCTGCAGCTCCAAGCATAGATGGAGCTCCACACCCAAGTAGCTGGAATAATATACAGAAACATGTCTACAGAATATGGACTAGAAACCCCAAAGTCAAAATGGGAAACACCTCAGAAAGTGGTAGAGAATGAGAGAGCAAAGATCCTGTGGGACTTCCAGATCTAGAAGGACAGGATGGTAATGGAGAACCAACCAGACATTGTAGTGGTGGATAAAGAACAGAGGAAAGCCGTTGTGGTGGATGTGGCAGTACCAAGTCATGGTAACATCAAGAAGAAGGAACATGAGAAACTGGAGAAATACCAGGGACTCAGAGAGGAACTGGAGAAAGCTTGGAAGGTGAAAGTGACAGTGGTGCCCGTGGTAATTGGAGCACTTGGGGCTGAAACCTTCATCTCCTACGAAAAGTTAATCCATGTATGTATAGAATTAAATTTTTAGATGGATGGATGATAGAAGGACAAGTGCTTTGGTATGTCAAAAAGAGCAGTATAAAATAATCGTTGCGCCCTAACAAATCCATCCACCACCGCTGACATGGCTCCACCTGTTTCACTTGGAGGTGGATAAATGACCGCAGCTGCCACATCTGATCATCTCAGTCAGATCATTTCACCATCCCATCAATTCCCACGATCCACTACATAAAAACAGCATGCACTATTAAAGCTCAGAAACTGGCACCAGAAGAAAAGTTATCAAAATGCCATTTTGTTGAAGATTTAGCTGACTGTTTGAATGTCACGCTATCACAACACTGCCAGTCTGCTGGGACAAACCCACACATAGAATCCTCCCTGACAGCTTGTCATCACATGAAATCCACTGTGCTCTTGGTAAAAACGATTTTAAACATTTAGTGTTGCTTTTACCTTTTTCACACATTTATATTTATTGTGAGTGTGATAATTAAGTGAGATAATTATATGTAAACACAAGTGTAAAGTGGGCTGCACGGTGGTTAGCACTCTTGCCTCACAGTGAGAAGGCCCCGGTTCAAATCCCGGCTGGGGGATTTGGGACCTTTCTGTGTGGAGTTTGCATGTTCTCCCCGTGCATGCGTGGGTTTTCACCGGGGACTCCGGCTTCCTCCCACCATCCAAAAACATGCTTCATAGGTTCATTGGTGACTCTAAATTGCCTCTAGGTGTGAATGTGAGAGTGAATGTGTGTGTGATTGAGGCCCTGCGACAGACTGGAGACCTGTCCAGGGTGAACCCCGCCTTCGCCCTTCAGTAGCCAGGATAGGCTCCGGCACCCCCGCGACCCCGAAAGGGACAAAGCGGTCAAGAAAATGACTGACTGACTGACAAGTGTAAAGCAGTTTGATCTCAGTAAAGCATATTTAGAGAACATTAACATGAAGGCTTCGTTTAAAAGCATTAATTTTGGTTAAAGTGACTAATAAATTACTTTAAACTAAATCTATGTAAATTGAGTGATTTCTTATTCATAAAAATGTGTTTGGGAGGACTTCAAAAATTAGATTATTCTATTTTAGTAGAGCTCAAATTTGTGCAATTATAGAGCTGTGTTTTTATTGATTGGCAGGTAGACAAGTTTAGCAAACCCGATAATACTACCAACTTCTTTTTTTGTCGAGTACAATTGCTGTTTTCAGAACGTAGTTCAGGTGGACACGTCAACGTGCGCCTCCCACTTCAGGCTTCATTTTCTCCGAACAGAGTCATGTGGGTAATGTTAGAAATAATTTATCAAGTGTATTTTTGTGTAAGGTTTACTCATGGGTCCGCCCACCTTTCAGTGAAAAAAAGCACACTGCTAATTGAGCACACATTTAAACAAACTCAAAACAACTGTTACTCCCTTCCCACTCTTGTTACATTTTTTTTTTTTCATTTTGTTTGATTTTTAATGAAGCAATAATAACGTCTTCAGCAGTAGAATGTATATAAAAGGTCATTTTTTTGATATAAGGTTAGACTTTTATTTTGGTATTAAATCAGAAGTCTGACATCAGCCCCAGTGGTCATTTGGGATTAGGTGCTTTTAACGAGTTAGCTTCAAAGTTTGATTCAGGAGCAGAAAGTGGGGTTGAATGTGGGGGCTAACTTCAACTCACATAGGCCTTGTCCACACGTAGCCGGGTATCTTCTAAAACGAATATATTTCTATACGTTTTGGCCTATCATCCACACGAAACCGGAGGTTTCAGTCACTGAAAACGGAGCTTTTGGAAAACTCCAGCCAAAGTGAAGATTTTGGAAAACTCCGGTTTTGCGTCTGCGTGTGGACATGAATAAATGGTGATTTGCGTTTTTAAGCGTCACTTTTTGCGACAATTAATGCATACACGTCAGTACTAGCTGCGAACTCACGAACCAACTCACGCGATAAGTCATTAAAAACATGACGATGAATGAGAACAAGTATTTTTTTATTTGATTCACTAAAAAAGGAGCATTGCGGTGACATCACAGCTCTGTCTGGAGAGCGCGTGCCGCGCAGAGTCTATTGATAGTCCCAGGTGAGCGTGAGAAACCTGTTCAGTGGTTTTTAAAAAAAATAACCATTCCAGCAAGTAAGCTGCTGGACCTTTTTCTGTTTAAAATCACGACGAGATCCATTTAAGTTTCTGTCCTGCACTCGCGCTTTTCCTCAAGCGAGACTTCAGCATCTTCAGACTCCAAGCTGCAGAAGTGAAGCTGCAAATGAAGCTGTGAAGCTGTTGGATCTCTCCTGCCGTCCGCGTGTTGAGCTCAGGACAGACACACAAAGAGGCGCATCTATTTAGAAAAAAGTCTTTCCATTACAGTTTTGCGAAAAATGTCTGTTTCGATACGCCCCAAATGCCACCTACTGTAAGCGCATAAACTTTTTTTCGAAAAATGCGAGTTTTTTCCAAATTGTTGTGTTTCCATTAGGAGGATTTATTATTGAAATTCCAATTTTCCACTGTCAACTACTGTTCTGGCAAGCTCATAACCGCGTCCAAGAGCGCAAGTATGCGGGGACGTGTGGATGGAATTATTTTTAAAACGATCACGTGTGGACGCAACACTTTTTGTAAAACGGAGGTCAGCAGATATGTGTTTGTAGAAATACCCGCCTACGTGTGGACATGGCCTAAGTTGTCATGTGGACTGAAGAAAGGATACCGAGGATAATCTTTAGTGGTCCGTGTCAGGAAACAGTAGAATTGTGATTGTTTTTGAGAATACAATCTCTTTTGTACAGACCTGAGGTAAAACATCTATTGACTGTTTTTTAAAGAAAAGTCTATAAACACAGACACTGCTCCATGTAGCGATCAGGCTAAACACATTTGCAGTTCTTCCCACAGGTGTCTGGGGCATGAACTTTAAGAACACATTTTTGGACGGGGGTTGAGCAGGAAATTTGTTGTATGTCCAAATAGAGGCGGCCAATGCAAATTTGACGTGTGAATCACCTTTCTTGTGAATGCAGCATTACAATACATTGCTGAGAATGTGTTAGAGTCCTGTTTTTAAAGTACTTAAAGGCCTCGTGCGGTGAAAATCGTGATTTTTCTTAAACTGCAATAAAACATTAGTATTTATGTCACAAATGAACCCCCGTATAATTATTTTGTCACCCGCGGCCCCGTGCACTCTCTTCAAGCGTTCAAAGATAGCGCGGTCGCTCAGATTTTGGGCAGCCACCGATAAGTAGGTCATAGGTCGTGGGACGTCAGTACAGGAACATCCAGCTAGATCCGCTAGTGTTGTGATGACTTTCTGGGCATGGAATTACTTAACATAATAGAATTTGGACTGCCGTGGATTTGGGGATTCGAACGGGATAATGGTGAATAGGAGTGTGGTATTTGGGTGCAGTAATGTGCCGAAGAAGGGGGTCTCCCTTCATGAATTTACCGTTTCAATAAAGGAGAGGGGCGCTCCCCGGTCAGGGGGAGGCTTTGAGCCCTCCCCGGCCCTCCGGAGGAGGAACGCGGGGGGTGTACGGGCACCTGGCGGGCGCGCGCCGGACGGCCAGGGTGAGGCTGCCGCGCTGAGAGGGGTTTGCGGTTCCGAGGCCCCGGGCCGGGCATGGGGGGCGCCGTGGGTTCGCCGGACAGTCGTCCGGCACCAGCAGCCGAGCCCGCACGAAGGGTTTTTACTCCCTCCCGGGGCCGTGAGGCCAGCGGGGGTGGCCTCCGCGCAGGGCGCAGGAGGACCCCGCCGGCCGTCTGGAAAGAGGACCCGCGCGGGGGTTGGTTGCGCGCGGGCGAGGGAGGCCGAGAGGGCGGCGGGGGAGCGAGCCCACCCGTCGCCGCAGCAGCAGCAGACCCGGGCGGGGGGGCTCCGTCCGCCTCGGCCCTGGAGGAGGACGACAAAGGACGCTCCGCGGCAGCGGCGGCGCCTTTCCTTTTCCGGTAATGATCCTTCCGCAGGTTCACCTACGGAAACCTTGTTACGACTTTTACTTCCTCTAAATAGTCAAGTTTGATCGTCTTCTCGGCGCCATCGCTGTATGAGCTTTCACCATCGTCATCCGAAGCCCCTGTATCCTCAGATGAGGAAACCTCCGGTTCAAACTGGTAGGGCTGTACACCCTCCGAACCCTGTGTCGTTAAAATTCCCGTGTTTGATGAAGGCTCATCACCTTCATCCAAAGAAATATCCACTAAATCGTGGTCTACGTCGCTTCTCAAACCATCCGCCATTGTTGTTTACACTCTGGGATCCCCAAAGTGACGTCACGCGCAGCCCCCGCCCATCACCACCTATCGGCCAAATTTAAAGCTGTGCACGACCATAAAATGATCAATAAAATCGCGCTGGATCATTTTAAGTGAATATTTTTATCAGATTCGTTTTCCAAGTTCTATTCACTTTCTAAATTAAAAAAAAAAATTGCCACTGCATGAGGCCTTTAATGTTTTTTTGTAGTTTTGAAGTTAATTTGGTCCTTCAAATATTACACTTTTACTTCTTTTAACTAACGTTATTCAAGCAATGTATGGTTATAGGAAGGCAGCTTTTTTTCCAAACTTGTTGGCAGATACAGTTTAAGCACTATTACATTTAAAAATCAGCAACGACTTTGAAACTTAACCAAACAGTTTTAAACAAATCAGAAAATCACCACTCACCCCAAACAGAACCCTGTTTTTTTAAGTGGTACTATTTTAAAAGGAGATTGAAGTTTTTTGGTTGTATTGGTTGTTGAGACCACAGACCTCAGCAGGGGGCGTCTTTAATTGAGTTGCACATTTTCCACCTTTTAATCAGTTTTAACATCATTAGTGGACTTCATGTGTTGCACAGACTTTTGCGACACAATTATGTTGATTAGGTGAATCTGAGATGATTTCATTTTGAAAAAAAAAAAAATCTTTAATGATCAAAGTCTTTGTCTTCCTCTTTTATGATAGTGACCAAAAATGGTGTTGTATCCATACGTTTATTGGGGTGTTTTAGATTCCCTAAAGTGCCTCAATAAACAAAGTGCGTGTGTGTGTGTGTGTGGAAATGAACATTTAAAAAACCCTTCTTTTTCATGTCACAAAGTATGATTTTTTGTGATCTTTTTTGGCCTATGAACATCTTACTTGGAACACTGGCTTCATTTTCCATTTCACATTTGCTCAGGATCACAGAGTTAATTATTTTTCTTCAGCGGTATCTGAGCAAAATTCTTTGGCTAGTTTAATGAGATTGTTTCAGAATGTATTCAGGTGTCAGTAATACACTTACATTACTTATTATTGGATTCAAAGAACTTTATCATTTCTGAATACTTTTAATTGTAATATTTCAATTTAGTTTTAAAATATTATTTGATTTATTATACATTCTGATTAATTTGAACATTGTTTGTAAAATAATAGGCTAGGTGTCGACTATTTCTCATTCTCACAACTTCTTCCTGCAACATAAATAAAGAAAGAGTTTAAATGTTACATGCAGACTACAGACTTCAAAGCTAAATGTGAAAATTGAAACAAATCAAGCTGTACAGCGAGATCATTGCAGCATTATTGAAACAATATTTTGCTTGACCTTTTACAACAACCATTTTATCCTCTTTAATTTGACAAATCTTTGATATTTACTTGCTCTAACACAGTTTCTAATGCAGATCATTAAATCGTGTTGAATGCGGGAAAATGTACAGCTACGTTTATTATTGTGTGTCTCTGGAAAAAGAAAAAAACTCAAAACTCTAACATGCAAATTGGCAAAAAAGTGACAGATTTTAGAGCAGTTGAATAACATGCACCAAGGAAGCATTAAAAAAAATTGGGATTCAGAACAATTTTTCTCTGAGTTTTGTAAGATCCTGAATTGTTTCTGTAAAAAATATGTATTAAATCATATTTACCTGAATGTGCAAAGGACAGGTTTGCAGTCGGTCCTGTGCTGAAAGCACTGACTCATCAGTAATCTAATGTGGGACACATTTCGGGTAACAGCACAGAACCCCCTAACCCAGTTAAACTGTCTCACTTTCTTCAACTCATTTTTTTCACAGCTGTGTGACAGAGATAGAAAATGCGCCTCTTGGTCTGCTCTCTTGTTTTTCTCCTTCAGTGTGTGTCGTCATGGTAAATTGCTCTTTGAGGCGTGGTACTGCTGCTCGCTCCTCTTCCTGTTTCAGGCTGCTGAATCTCAGCTCTGGACACCTGTTTGACAGGCGGGACCCTCTGATGTACTGAAGAAAGTGCAGACAGCCCCAGAGGGGCTTTCATTTGTCGACGTTTCAGTACTCCATTTTCATTTTCCACTCCAACTTTTTGCATTTTCTTCTTCTTTGCTTTTCCTCCCTAAGAGCTTCATGGTCTGATGGTCGGCTCCTTCTGTGCTCTGTGTTTGAATTAAGCAGGGACTTGGACACAGCTGTGGCGTTGTGGAATGGATCAGAGGATTGGGAAAATTGCTGCATAAAATGACTGCAGCAGCTGCACAATGTGCTGATCAGTTCCCAGTAAGGCGAGGTACGGTGTTGAAAAGCAGTGTAGAAGTGTGCTGATATTCTCTTCATGCTGAAATGCAAATGTAGTTAACAAATGTTGACCTTTCTATGTCACACCAGAGAAACTGTCCAGCATTTTCTAACCTTGTATGCTGGTTGTCATGTGAAATCCGATGCCAGATTTAAAGTCCCACTCCAATCTCTTTTAATCTACGTTCACAGTGGTGTTTTCATTTTGATTATGCAGTTTTTAGCTAAAAATAAGAAAAGTTTGTGTTGTGTTCAACAGCATAGTTTGTGCAGCGCAATAGCTGTTCATCAGAACTCGCCTTTGAGTTGTGGGCAGGACCGTAAGGCTCCACTAACATCAGCCCTTTGTGAACACTCTCTCCCACTAGCTTACAGCCCCTCACAACCCCCAACCAACCATTAGAGCTCCAACAAAATTTTCAAACATTTTCAAAAACGGCAAGCAATATTTTAGCCATGTAGCCGTACAGTTTTGAGCCAGATACCAGCTCAGACCAGGAAAATGAAGATGTTAATGGATCTCTTTGTCTGGAAGTAGATACATCTGAATGGAGTGGAGAGGTGAGACTGGCCCAACCAACTGAGAGCTCTCTCAGATTTTTCCTGATTCATGAATAAACAGTTTTATTCACTGAAACAGTTTCAATCTTACATTTTCTCATAGATGTCTCAATTATGACAAACATGCCACAAGAGCATGTTTAAAAAAAACAAAAAACACAATTTTCATTAAAGTTGGTCTATAACAGGTTTAAATGCGTATGTTTATGTGAGAAATGGGAATCAGAACCAAACATTTATGGTGCAACATACATCAATGCAACGTGAGCTCATGAGGAGGACATGACATCATCCTTTTTTGTTTAGATTAAAACACTAAACCACAAATAGATCCAACATCTATCAATAAAGAACTCCAATAAATAAAAAACTAACCAACTTCAGGAAACCATTGTCCAGCACACGCTAAGCAAGTGAGAGAGATGTTCTGTTGATCAGAGAGATTGACACAGCAATGACTGCAGCTGTACAGTACGTGATTGGTTTTGCTCCATAGCGACCGCCTGAGAGAGGCAGCTTGTACTCAGAAAAAAGAAATGTGAGGGATTATTTAGGATTCTGTGGGGAAATCTGAAGCCTCGGAAACAGATTGCAGTAAGGAAATTTCTTTTATGCCAATTACTTTTACAGAAATCTTTAGGAGCTTGTTAAATCTGGATTTTTGCTGTACCGTATTACCATGCCGACACACTGTTTTTTGTTTAATGTTGTGCTTTCTTGTAATAATTTTTCCAGATTTCTTTCATTTCAGTTTTTCTCCCACAGCAACCTTCTCATTAACAGACCTTCTTTTTCTTTCTTCCATTCACTGAATTGGCTCAGGTCAAGCACTGCAGCCATTACCATCATAGCAGTAATGAACCAACAGAATGACTCCATTTTTGTCTCTGCAGCATTGAGGTGAAAAAAAGCAATGTCTGCATGGCAAGCATTTTAGTTTCAACTTTTTCTTTTGATCAAAAAGCAGCATTAATTGCATGGATTAAGAGTTTATTAAAGGGCCTATATCGTACTATTCCTAAGTCTTTCAGAGTAAATTTTATCCATGTATATGATTGTATATTACTTTTGGCACACTTAAGAACAAATTAATGAGGAAATATTAGTTATTTTTGTGAGTTTTTTCCTACCTGAAAGTACAACGACTCAAACTCTGAGGCTCCGCCTGCTGCTTGCGAGTGGGAATCACTCCTTTCATAATGTTATCCTGGAGCTGGCCTCGGTAGCGTGTCTGTGTTTCGACCATGAGAGCAAACATCATCATTTTTTGCAAGGATAGATGTACATACTAGAGCTGTCAGGCGATTAAAATTCTTA
>NC_050521.1:9564533-9576519 GCF_002922805.2 Oryzias melastigma | reverse complement strand
TTTTAGGAAAAAAATGTGTGCTTCGTGGAATTTAGCAGTTCTACATTAATTATGAAAACAAGAATGGCAAAATTAATAGTTTTCATCAAAACTACTTTATTTTGTAACATTGTAGATAAACTTTCTTAACAATAAAAGGTTGTTACATAAAATGCCTAACAAAAGCCCAAGTGCAAGTGAAGGGCATTTTAAATTTAAAACTTCAATCAACGTTCAGTAAAATAAAATAAAAAAAAACATCAAAAATAAAATTTCCATAACACTTTCATGTTCATTTTTTGTCAGGACCAAATCTTTTCCTCCTCTGCTGAACTGCAGTAATAAATGAAATAGAGATTTATCATTTCCAATTAACTTTTGTTTTTTAAAACATTAAAGACTGAGAAAAGCGGGATACACTGTGGATAGTTTGACAGTCTGTTACTGCCGCCGCGTTCTCTGGCTGCAGCTCGATGCAGCGACGTGTCCAGCGGAGCTCACGCCATGAATGTGGCGGCAGACAGACCGCTATGCTGGGGCTGGATCAAGCTTAAACCTCCAGAACATTTAAAACGTCCCCCGGTGCACTTGCTGTTCGGAACGTCGGGGGTGCGCAGCTCTCGGGGCGCGGCGCTGGACACGAGCCGGTACCACCAGACGTGGTACTGGATGCGAACCGGAGCCGGGTTAGGGTGCAGGAGCTCTCCAGGTCCTAGCGCCGGCCGGTTTTAGCTCGCAGCTCGGTGTTTGGAGACCCGCCTGTGTTCTAGTGAGAGCAGCCGGTGAGTTGAAGGGCGGGACGCCCGCGCGCGGTATGAAAAGACACGTATGAGAAAGTCCGCGATTAATGCGTCAAAAAAATTGTCGGCGTCAAGCACACGTCAGATTAATGCGTTTTTAACGCGACAAATCTGACAGCCCTAGTACATACCATTTATCTGCCTTAAGAAGCATCAACGTTTACTCAAACAAATGTAACCACATTAGCTTTGTGGAGAAAGTGGGTGTTTGTGTTTGCCTAGAGGCGATGCTGCTCCTCCTGGAAGGGGCTGTTCTCCTACATCTACGTCACATTGAGAGGACCCACATGTTTTCATGGAGTTGGGGGGGTCTGGTGCTCAGAGAGCAGGATTGTAGAGGAATGCTCAAAAATGTGTAAATGAATCAAAATACCGCTTTGATGAGGAATTAACATTATAATGCACTTAATACAATCTCAAAAATTTTATTTTGAATAATAGGCCCTTTAAGTATGAGTGTGCATGCATTTGACCACATTTTAAAGGTGCCCTGATAAATCTGACTAATTAGACAATCGATAAATCAGTGAACAGATCCTAACTGAGCTGCTTTCATGAACAGGAGAATTTGTGCTGGAAAAATCTCTCAGGACTGGATTCAAAAGGTTGTAGTTTCTTGTAACAAGGAAACACGCCACAGTACAACTGGATGAGATCACAGTAACCCTAACACTTTTCACTGTGCATGGTTGAGTGGTCATTTTCATCTGCTTCAATGTTACAGTTTGGAACCTTGGTTTTTAACAGCCACTATTCATTTTCAGAAGAGATGTTTCAGCTTTACAGCCTTGTTTTTTTCTCCGGGACCTATCTGTCTGATGAGAAAAGGCAGATATCTTCTGCTAAGGCAGGATTGTACTGACAGTTGTTTACACAATTGCAAACATATAAGAAATATCACTCAAATTGCATATGAAAACTGAAATTCCAAGGAAAGCAAAACATCTTTTACTTCAAAAGAGAGCTGTGATTTGATTGGATAGCAAACGTTTTTAATCCAGTCTTGTCAGAATGCTTTAAAATGCCCTTTTTATAATAATTGAAAATAAGTAAGTTATTAATTTTATCATTCAGGTGTCTGTAACCACACTCAGCATAATGCTTGGTTAGCCGGTCGTTCATCAGCTGTACTTTTGTATAGAAAATTATATTCCACTAGAAATGTTCTTAACAGTCTGAGGACTGATATAGTAATCAAGCTAACAAGCTAACTATTACGTTATTGATGACCAAAATAACAACAACATATTGTAACAATTATGACATTTTGGAACTGCTAATCAGCTCTTTTTTATACTGATAAGAAACCAGGATTGTTAGAACTTGTCCAGAGAGTGTTCCAATGTCACCATATTTCCATATATGTGTTTTAATATTGTCTTCTAAGTAAAAGAACAGGCTTACATTAAATACCATTTGCTGTGGTCTGTTATATTGAGTGAGGTAATTAGTGATTGGGAAGAGGGAAACTCTAAATGTGTTCACACTGTTTTTGCTTTTCACTTACGTGATTGTCTAGTGTCATTGGAGATGTACAATCTTTAGTCTTACAACCAACTGGGAACTGTGTTGCTGCAGAAAGGCTCAGAGATGATGCTCTGAACGTTTTCTGTCTGCTGATTCTGCTTTGTGAGCTTAGAGTGGTTCTGAAATCCAGTGTTTGTTTCTGCGGGTTTAACAGTTGCATAAGAACGATTCTCTGTATCATCAGTTAATGTTAAAGTGAATAAACTCTGAAGCAGCAGTCTAAACAGTGTGTGGACTTCACAACTTCACAAAGAAATGTGGAGCAAAGAGCAACCTTTGATTAAGCACTTTGTGCCCTTGCTGCTTTCTGCACTCAAACATTTCTGCTGACCATGTAGGTGACAATAATTAAGGTCTGACAAGGTCAAAGAGAACAACACCAGGTCCCTGACAGTCTGGGCAAGTTTCAGGCCTAAGAGGAAAAACTGTCAGATGTGACACTAAGCATCAGAAGTGCCAATAAACTGTTCAACAGCAAATCATTCAACCCCTGCTGTTCAGGACCAGCTGCAGGTCCGTTTTTCCCTCTTTCTCATCATTTCATTTCTCTCCAACTTTTAGGGATGAAATTTGAGAAACATTATCATCTTTATCAAGCAGCAAAGAAACTTTAAATCGAATAAGTTCAGAATGTACTGAGCCATTTGCTTGATCAGGCAGTTAAAGTGTTAAACAAGCTGTTCTCACATGAAAAGGAGTTCCTTCAAGGATACTAAAAGCGATCTTGAGTATCAGCTGTTTTTAGAGTTCCAGTGTAATCACTGCTTCAAAAAACCGGAGATGGAGATGAGGCTGTGATTGGATTAGTCTCATAAGCTGCACTGAATTTCAGAACAAAAAAAAGAGCTTCACAGACAGGCTGATGAATGAGCTGAAAATCTGTTGTGTTGTTAACACTAACGTGACAGGAGCAGCACACTTTTCTTCTGACTTTAGTTTCTACATAAAGTGCTGGTCTAAGGGATTTACTTTCCTGTCCTCTCTTTGTGACCCCCCTCCCCTCCCCCCACATCTTACAGAGTCTGCTTTTACTGGAAGATTCTTCCTTGGACTTGTTTTGATCAGATGCTCAATGTACGGATTGCACTAAAAATATATTTTTAAATGTATTAGTTACTTTCCAAAGCTATCAATAAAATATACTAATCCATCCATTCATCCATCCATCCATCCATTCATCCATCCATCTATCCATCCATCCATCCATCCATCCATCCATCCATCCATCCATCCATCCATCCATCCATCCATCCATCCATCCATCCATCCATCCATCCATCCATCCATCCATCCATCCATCCATCCATCCATCCATCCATCCATCCATCCATCCATCCATCCATCCATCCATCCATCCATCCATCCATCCATCCATCCATCCATCCATCCATCCATCCATCCATCCATCCATCCATCCATCCATCCATCCATCCATCCATCCATCCATCCATCCATCCATCCATCCATCCATCCATCCATCCATCCATCCATCCATCCATCCATCCATCCATCCATCCATCCATCCATCCATCCATCCATCCATCCATCCATCCATCCATCCATCCATCCATCCATCCATCCATCCATCCATCCATCCATCCATCCATCCATCCATCCATCCATCCATCCATCCATCCA
Source organism: Oryzias melastigma (assembly GCF_002922805.2). Classification (NCBI taxonomy): domain Eukaryota; kingdom Metazoa; phylum Chordata; class Actinopteri; order Beloniformes; family Adrianichthyidae; genus Oryzias; species Oryzias melastigma. The sequence goes on along the minus strand of NC_050521.1, from coordinate 9,572,575 downwards.
TCCATCCATCCATCCATCCATCCATCCATCCATCCATCCATCCATCCATCCATCCATCCATCCATCCATCCATCCATCCATCCATCCATCCATCCATCCATCCATCCATCCATCCATCCATCCATCCATCCATCCATCCATCCATCCATCCATCCATCCATATTGATTCCAACCATCCAACCATCCAGCCATCCATCCACCCACTCATTCATCCATTGATTCCAACCATCCATCCATCCATCCATCCATCCATCCATCCATCCATCCATCCATCCATCCATCCATCCATCATCCATCCATCCATCCATCCGGTCAAGAGGTTGCTGGAGCAAACCCAGCTGCTGTTGGGTTTTTTTTTCTTCTTTTGCTCTACGTCGGCACTGGAGCTGTGACGTCGACCCCCACGTAGTTACAGATCTTTTGCCAGGCAGAACGGTCGTTGATCGCCCACAAGGTGTCATCGGCCGTTGGTAGCCCGATATCACTTAGTAGTGTTCGAATGTAGTTCATTCGACGATGACCACCAGGTTTGAATGTTCCAGTCGGGTTGTAGAATAGAGCGAGATGTACTGGTCAGATCTGCGAGCACAATGACCAGCGAACCACAGGCATCTTTACCGTATTGTTGAGCTGACGGGTGGAATGGAACCATATAAGTCGACATTGGTCGTGTGAGAGAGAAATGAGACGTTCAGGGCCTTCCGCAGAAGCCGTGTGTATGTACCTCCAGAGTTGGTTAGCGGCTCCCCAAGCTTTGGCTTTACGCATTGCAATGTCTTTGTCTGTGGTATTTATCCAGGAGCCCAAATAACAGAAGTCATCCACAAAATCCACTGGTCCGGAGGAAAGTGTCAGGACTTCATTTGTTGCATTTTGGTTGATGAGAACGGATTTAGTTTTCGCCTGACTGATGGAAAGGCAAACTGCCATGGCAGCACCTTCCTGTGCTGTTGGGCTAAGGCAGGACACACCCTGAACATGTCTCTAGTCTGTTGCAGGACCACCCAATCTCGTATTCACAGAGATAGAGAATAAAAAACACAGCGAGCACTATCCAGCTGTACAGTTTTGAGCCACATACCAGCTCAGACAAGGAAAACAAAGACATTAATGGATCTATGTGTACATTACTGTCATGATCCTATGCTTAGGTTTTGTCATGCTTTTGTCATGTTCTGTTGTCCCTGTCAGTCTCACCATGTTTAGGTTATATCATTTCTTACATCCTTTGTCTTCATTTAGTTAATCATCCTCAGTGTATTTACGTGTCTGGGTTTCAGTTCATCATTGTCACTTCATCTGTTATGTCACTGATTCGTTCTTCCATTTTGTTATGTTTAAGTTTATTCAGTAAATGCTAGGGCTGCACGGTGGCGCAGTGGTTAGCACTCTTGCCTCACAGCGAGAAAGCCCCGGCTGGGACCTTTCTGTGTGGAGTTTGCATGTTCTCCCCGTGCATGCGTGGGTTTTCACCGGGGACTCCGGCTTCCTCCCACCGTCCAAAAAAATGCTTCATAGGTTAATTGGTGACTCTAAATTGCCCCTAGGTGTGAATGTGAGAGTGTATGTGTGTGTGATTGAGGCCCTGCGACAGACTAGGGACCTGTCCAGGGTGTATCCCGCCTTCGCCCATCAGTAGCCGGGATAGGCTCCGGCACCCCCGCGACCCCGAAGGGGAAGAAGCGGACAAGAAGATGGATGGATGGATGGATTGATAGTAAATGCTAATGTTTCCGCCACCAAGTCTTGTCTCCTGCGTTTGGGTCCTACACCACCATCCCTGACAATTGCAGCAAGCACCGCCCCGACCTCACACAACTGGGGTTGTGAACTGAAGTCCTTACTGTGCCCTGTCTACCGTCCTCAGGGCCCGGTGCTGGACTGGCCCAATATACCACAGAATCAAGCAGTCTGTGGCGATGTCGACAACTCACCGACCCGTTTATAAACATGGACCAAGGAGTCTAAGAGTTTGTGTAAATCTTAGTCTGTGTGTACATTTGAATAATCTTGCATATTTTTATAGAAAAGTTTGAGATGTCGTTCATCTGTTGCACTTTGTACAAAAACATTAACACCATGGATTGGGATTTACATTCGTGACATTAAAGAGTTTTTTACCTTTTAAAATCTGATCAAAATTAAGCATTTTATGGTCATTTTATTGAATTAGCTAAGCCGTGTCTCATTGTTTACTGCCCCATCCAACATGGTGTTGCTCTTTATGTATCTTGGATGATGGTAAAAGGCCGGGGTAGTGTCTCTAGCAATATAACTCATTGGTACTTGTCGCAGGAGCGTACGAAAGCCTTGTCAAAAATCCTGGTTTGTGTCACAAAACCATGCTTGCGCCAGTTTTCTGACATGTGATCCACCCCAAAAATGTAGTGCAGATTCGTCACCATAATGTTCTTTCTTTTATGCTACCGCACAAAGTTTCTTAAAAGTGTCTTGACCATCGCTACACTGGATCACAACACAAGTACCATGAAAAATCTGTTGTATTTTGACGCAGTGTTTGGACAGGTTACTGGTGTTATCGTCCTTACCTTGTTATATAAACGAACCAAAAAAAAAAAGCTTCCACCTGAGGAGAAACAAGCGGTGAGGGAAAGAAGCGCTCTGTCTGCATCTATACTTGGAAAAATACAGACATACTTTGGACTGTTTTGCTCATGGCCGCTCTACCATCCATGTGCATTATTTTCAGTTGATTGAGGAATATGTGAGTGAGAGCAAGCACACTGAAGCATGCAAAGCAGTGAAGAAAGACAGAGGTGCCCTGTATTTTTAAGACACATCAAACAAAGTACTGCACTCCCCGTCTGCCCTGCCGCCACACCACTATGCTGGCACTGTTAAAGGGTAACCAACAGGACAGTTGGAGGCTGACTCCACCCACAGCCAAAATGTAAAAATCCACTCAGAGGATGGGGAACAGGACTGTTATCATGACTGGAGCTGCAGATCATGACCTGGGACTTATGAAATGACATGGAACTTCAATGGTTTCACTGATCACGGAATTCAACTGTTTTACCTCAATCCAACCTCTGGGGGGCAGAAGGTTTGGGACCATTATTTTTAGAATCATACAAGTTTATTTTTAATTGTCAAAATAGTCAAGGATCTATAGTCAACCCTTTTAAAGCCCCATTTACAGAGGTAAACAGCCAAAGAAGAAGTTAATTAATGGTTTGGTTTAACCATAACCGGTAAGGCTGAAACTTATCAGTCCAGTAAAAACTGATGATGTGGAGCTGGTGCCAAACGGCACCATTCATCAACTCATCTCTAATGAGTTTATGCTCTTTACCTGAACAGTATTGTCTTGAAACAACTTACTTAAGTTAAGAAACATGTGTGTTATGGTTTAAATCCTGGTTCTTGTTTTGGGGTTGTTTTATTTGGTCTTTTGGTTAATTTCGGTGCATGTTCTCTGAAGTTTTTTTATTTCCCACTTCTTTCCAAAACTTTTTTTGTGAAATAAACTTTGGACCTACTTCTATCTCCGTATACATAGATATCCTCCTGCTGAGCACAAGGTCTGCTCTCCTTGAGAACTTGTGGCTGTATGCTTAGTAACAGATGGTGAGCCTTTCCAACCATTAACACTGCTGGAATTACACATGAATGAATTTGATGTTTAAAACGCTTGTGATTAATTTCAGTTTTTGTGTCTCTATATATGCCTCAAAGGAGTAAAGAATACACTAAAATTCCCTAAAAATGCATTCCTAATTAATCAAATATATAGAAAATAAATATGAGAATCACAAAAAAATAAGAAATGAGGAGAAACAGTTTGTCACCAAGTTGTAGCTTTACGCAAAAGAACTTTTGACTTGTGTGCCTCCTCCCTGCCCTTTAAGCAGGTTGGTAACCTTGAGCATTATAGAATCATTATCAGCAAACTGCACTCTCATCTCGTCTCGATGCAAAAATCTCATTTACATGGCACATCTCTGGAACAAGATTCCACACTGTAATAATGCGCTGCAGGACTAAATGGATTTCCGAATGCCTTCTCACTCACACATTTCCACGTCTTCATGTGTTTTATGGAGACAGTGATTTCCCTGCTGCGGATGGGGCTGTGCACCACTGCATTATAGGGAGGCACTTCAATCACTGGTAATAAAGTTTGCTGGTAATGAAGTCACCAGTGGTTGAGTAATTTATTAGTATGTTTTTTACTATGCTAATAGTGTTTTGGCTCATCAAGCCTGGCGATGTGGGCAGACGCTTTCCTTAAAGGTTCAGCTGCTCAGCTTTTACTTTGACTGCAGGTGATCATTTTCTCTGTCCTTCCATAAACCTGCCAGCTCAGCCTACCGACATATGATTATTGAGCTCATAATTTGTTTCATAATTCATGTTTATTTTATCTGCACATCAGCAGTAACTTAGTACAACAATATGCAAGTTCAGTGCGCCTCGTAATTATTATTGCCAGCCATATAAATGTAGCGTTTATAGGATTGCTCAAACTTGAAATGAATGGGGAGCTGTTGCTGAAGGCCTTGCATACAAACAGTCCAAAGATCAACATCTTTGAATGGTGACAGCTTCTGTGGCTGTGCTGATGACTCTGGAGTAAAGCTGATGGAGGTTGAGGTACTAGATAAGAGATGTTAAACAGACACAGAGAAGCAAGACGCTCCAAGACAGAAGCAAGGCTCAGCTTGCTTGTTTATAATGAGAGATGAAACACCTGGGAAACCGATGTACTGACCACCTCCTGTTGTTCTCATAAAGTTCACTTTGCTTTGTTGCTGTGGGTTTCCTTGTTATCACAGTGTAGGTGTTGTTCTAAGACTATTATTCAGAATTTAAACTGAATTCCTCCCCATCACGCTCAGTGTGTGATGGTATTGTTTCTAGGAAAATTCTGCTTCACTTGTCATTCTCTGGTAAATATTATTCAGCCCGGTGTGTGGCTTTTCTATTGCACAGTATTGCATAGGTCCTTACCATCTGAGTGGAGGTTGCAGATTCATCTGATTATGCAGTGAAAGCCTCCATGACTGGTGTGGAGCACACCTCGGCTCAGGAGAACAAATCCCCTCATGGATTTTTACTTACTGACTTTGCAGCCATTTTCACAGATTTGTAATCCACAAGCCTCTAAATTCAGAGGTCCACATTTATGTCAGCTGTGGTGAACGATTGATGGATGGTTCATCTTCACTATTATCTGCATGTTTGCTTAAACATCCATTTGTTGCCCCCCTGCAGGGCTGCAAGGGGACAAGGAAAGGCAGCTACTTCCTCTAGGAAAAAGCTTTGCCCCGTCCATTTTGAATTCAAAATTAGGATTATTATTGACAAAGACTAAGAAATCATCAATACAGTTGTGCTCAAAAGTTTACATATCCTGGAAAGAATGACGAGTTTCACAATACATTTTGTAGTTTGACATCAAATTATGTCAAATTATGTTCAACAATGTTAACATTTATTAATAGAGCTTTTGCTAACTCTACGTAATGTAATTGGTTGTGATAGCAAGTCTAATACATTCCAGAACAGAAGGTGGCAGTAAAGTACAAGCATGTTAAATACCGTTAAAAATGAGCCATTCTTTTGTGCCTTTATTAATTTCCATGACAGTGGTTGAAAAAGTATTTTACCGGTGTTCACATTGTTCACATCAACAAAAGTACGAAAGTACGGGGTCGAAGCCTGCAATCAGCCTGCAATCTTCTAACAAAAGTGCAAACAAAAGTTTGTAAATCAACTTGGTTTTGCTGGATTAGCATGAATTACTAGGGCTGTACGATGGTGCAGTGGTTAGCAGAGGAATTGCAAGGACCGGTGCGTTTTTCAATCAACCATATCAATCTTAATACATTGTGATCGATTTAACCCTAAAATGAAGAACTCAAACCAAACTTCTTCATCAGATGGCCATCTGATCTATACAAATGTTTTCCTAAAAAATGTTTTTATAAAAATGTATATGACTACAGAATTATTTCTTCAGGCCGTCAATAATGGTGGCTTTTCACCACTGGAAGAACAACAGTAAATGGCGTATACTTGTATAGCGCTTTTCTACCTTCCTTGAAGGCCCAAAGGGCTTTACACTCACAGACCCATTCACCTGTTCAAACACTGATGGCGGCGCTGAACATTGACGCCAACCTATAACCATGAGAAGACATTTTGGCACATGGCAGGACGGGGTCGGAATCAGCCTGCAATCTTCTAATCAGAGGTCAACTGTCCTACCTCTGTGCCGCCACCACCCTAAGCTCTGATTTTCACAAACATGAATAATGCTAACTGTTCTAAAAGACGCTACAGACATACATGTATTAACTCCCATCAAGCACAGATCTCTGCATTAGTTTTATTTAGAGCCATTACAGTTACAGTTACAGTGAGCTTAGCTTTAACAAACACATAAAAGGGCTCTTGCACTTCGAAATGGACGTTTTAGATTATTTGGAATGTTTTAGCCTAATTCTAACAACTTTTGTTTCCACCTGTTATACTTCAAATTATCATGCAAATTGTAATTTAAGTATCAAAAAGATAAGACTATTTGTTATTAAACTAAATTCATGGATGATAGTGTGTCTAAGAGCTCTCTGATCACTGAAATTATCTCAGACACCTGTCATCATTAGTTTGCCAGGTGAGTTCAATTGAAGGAAAAATAACTAAAGGACGTTCCACATTATAAAGCAGACAAATATTTTCAAGCACTACAGGAAAGAAAAAGGATCTCTGCTGCTGAAAAGAGTGAAATTGAATGTCTTGGACAAGGTATAAGAACTTTAAATTTTTCACCAAAACTTAAGCTTGATCATTGTACTACGAAGAGATTTGTAGCTGGTTTAGAGCCAGACGGGTTCATGCAGATAAATCCAGAATGAGGAAGGTTTCTGACAGACAAATCCATCGGATGAAGTGAGCAGCTGATTAAAATACCATTACAAAGCAGCAAGCAGATATCTGAAGCTGCTGGAGTCTCTGGAGTCCACCAACATCAAGGTGTAGGATCCTCCAGAGGCTGCAGGTCTACGTAAACCTTTTATATGCCCCCCCCAAAAAAAATAAAAAACATCATTCAACAAATGACTGTTTTCAGTTCTTTAGAATCTTTCAGATGTTGTAGAACTCTGTTGTGTGTAATAATGTAAAACATTTGAATGTTTTTATCTTTGAAAAAAGAGGAGGTTGTAGGTTTGTTCAATAACATTTAATATATACTCTAACCCCTCGCTTACACCGCCAGCGTCACGGCTCCGTTGCGTGCGCCGCAGTCTTTTTGTAACATTAAAAGTGCGAGAGGAACTTCCACTGCAGTCCTGCGTCTGCGGACTGACCTCTGTGTCGCTGCGAATCCTTTTCGTTTGGTTCAAATTTTGACTGATGCCGCAGCTGATCGTCATCACTTTCTGTGAAGTTGGGGCTATTCACGACTTAGACCGGAAACCACGCGAGCAAATTTAAAGTGCATCCGGTATATTTTCAAAATAAAAAGAACTTTCCGCTGAACTCACCGGTTTCAGCGTGTCATAAACATTACGTAATTTTCGGGTTACTCAAAGTGTGTTGCAGCACAGCGTTGTCAGTCATAACCATGGACAACGAGAAGCTGATCATAGAGATCCAGCACTACTCTGTCTGGGCTGAGCTTTCACAGGCTGTGGCTGGAGTACCAGCCAGTGTAAGCCATCAGCTGTAGCTAGTCCACTCCCGCGACGCAACGGAGCCTTGACGCTAGCGGTGTAAGCCCAGGGTTAGTTACTTGAAAATTATGCTGACTGTCATTTGCATTGAGTAGTTAAAAAAATCATACAAATATATAATTTTCGGGCTGCATGGTGGCGCAGTGGTTAGCGCTCTTGCCTCACAGCAAGAAGGCCCCGGTTCAAATCCGGGCGGGGGACTCTGAAAAACATCAAGTGGGACCTTTCTGTGTGGAGTTTGCATGTTCTCCTCGTGCATGCGTGGGTTTTCAACGGGGACTCCGGCTTCCTCCCACCGTCCAAAAACATGCTTCATAGGTTCATTGGTGACTCTAAATT
>NC_050521.1:9562948-9563768 GCF_002922805.2 Oryzias melastigma | reverse complement strand
AAGTTATCTTTTGGAAACTTTCCATGTTTTGAATATGTATCCCTACAGCTGAAGGCCTCACTCAAAACCATATTTATAAATATCTACTCCCCGTCTTCGCCCATCAGTAGCCGGGATAGGCTCCGGCACCCCGGCAACCCCGAAAGGGAAGGAGCGGCCAAGAAGATGAATGAATGATATTATTTGGAATACACTGTATGAGTAAAAAAAATGAAATTTAAGGCAACAAAACATTTAAAGTGTATTATTACTAAAAGGCAAAAGAAAAATACATTTACTTTGTACTTATTTTGTATTATCGATTACTATGTATACACTTTATGAGGACTCTATTAACCTAACTTAGTTTCTGTTGAGATCCTCAGAGTTTGCTAGAATAGAAGTGATACATCAGACTTCTCAACAAGCGGAAGAGTTTTCATTTTTTTATCGTTCTACCAAAATAGTTTTTAAATATTTCTTGCCCTAAGATCAAGGGCTTTGAAGACTGGTCTCTTAGAGAGGCTTGCACAAATGACTGATTCTGCTGGTGGTGAAAGCTGTCTCCTCAAATGAGGTGCCCAGCCTGAGCAGGATTACTTAAGGCTTTTTCTGAAATACTTAATCAGAGTGGGAATTGGTTCTTTTAAAATAGTTTAATCAAAATTACACTTCAACTAGATCCTGGTTAATGGCCACAGTGCTGCCTGCATGCATTATGGCACAAATAAAACAGAAGTTTAACAGAAAGAGCAAAGACATCTAACCAGAGTATTCCAATTACAGCACTCTGTCCTTTAAACTATACAGGCATCATTTCTCAACTTCCATCAGTGAAATG
>NC_050521.1:9536859-9562873 GCF_002922805.2 Oryzias melastigma | reverse complement strand
AAAACCGGATTGGAACTCAGAGAGAATATTGTTGTCATGCAGATACTTTTTCTTTTACCTATTCTTTTGGGTCCTCCCAATTATTAAAATAAAATCAAAGGAATGACCACAATATGCTTTTTTATGATCAGAGTTTCAGTAGATTCTTGTGAGTTTGATGAATTTCTCCAATGAGTGTTGTGTATTTTCCTAGATTCAAGTGTCACTGTTCCAACGAGTAATCTCACAATCTCACAAGAATCTGTAAAAACATGGTTGCATCATATAGAATAAATAAATAAGTTCAGTCTGGTCATCCCAAATTATTGAATGTTTTAAAATGAGCTTCTTGTCATGACTCATTTTCTGCCCTTTAGCTTGATCTTCTCACTTTCTGCTGTGTGTCTTTCTGCTCACTGAGATGCTTCACTTCTGGCACCTCAAGATATCTCATGTCCTCTGGTGCTCAGTCAGCAGGAAGCAGAACCAATGCTATCAGGATTAAGGATTTCATTACACCAAGCTTCAATGTACAGACATCGACCTGTTCCTGTCCAGGTCACAGGTCTACTACAAGGAGAGACAAACCCCAAACAAGTGCTAAAGATGAGCGGTTAAAGCACTAACATCCATGAAATGCAGACTGAAAAGAGATGTTTCTAAATATGCTTTCTATGGAAAAGAGAGCAGATCATTATCCCTTAGAATTACCATTAGCACCAAGAACTTTCCTCCTAGTGTGTAGCTGTAGTCATCCTGAAGAACCACCTGATCTCCCAAAACCCGGAATCACTCTTTAGGGATTCCCTGGATCTCTCCATCCAGCTCCCTACTGCATTTCTCCTCCTTTGGCTCATATAATGACTGGTGGTCATTACCACTGACAACATTCAACCTCACACCTTTAATTTCCCCTTTCAGACTCATCACTTATCTTTATCTCTTCACCCCCAGAACATTTTGATCAAACTTCCTCAGGATCTCTCCTCCTCTGTTCATCTTTCCATCCACACTTTGTTAAAACATATTGAAACTGCTTTCAATCTATAAGCCTTACTCTCTTTCTACCTGATCTTTTGAACAAACAGAAAGTACACATTTCTTCATTCCATCATGTCAACCGACTCTCTAGTTTTCTGTGGAAGTCCTTACATTCAAAGTTCTAACTCTAATATCTTCACTTCTGCCCCATTTACTCTGTCTCTAAAACATTCTTCCTTCTTCCATTTTTCCACCAACAGTAGTCCTATTTTCTCTGACACTCTGTAGATCAACAAGACGACAATGTGGTATAAAAGTTCTGCAGAACATTTCTTCATTTACATGTAGGATTATTTTGTTTCTGTAGATAATTCTTTGGTCTTTGAAAATCCATCAACACCAGTTTTCATTTCTATAAATTGGAAGCTTCTTGTTGCTGATCTGAAAGCAACCAAAGATCATTTGGGGATTGTTGTAATTGCAGTCCTTCTACCGATCAGCCTTTGGGGGCATTGATTTTGACTTCATTTGACCAGGCAGGCAGGTTCACTCTTATCTGAACCCTGGTCAACTTTAGCGGACCAAAACATTGTGAACTTTTGATAAGTTCAGTTGATTTTGAGTTCCTCTCTCTGAGATCTTTTTGATTTGTCAGTGTTTCCTTGTGTTATTGAACTGATGCAAAAGGAAAAATCCTTCTTTCTGAATATATTTCTCTTATTTATTCAATCATTACTTTTATTTTTCTCAGGAAATTAAAGTCCCTTCATTCTTAGTGCTTTTAAGTTTGTTCTTCTGTACATTATCTTTGCTCTTTTCTGCACAAAAACATCTTGGCTCCACTTTGCTGTTGCAGGTCTCCCTTTTGCAAACAGAAAATATCCAATGTAAATAATGTTTCATTCTTTCTGCCAACATCATCGGTCTTTGCAAACAGTAATTGTAGTTTCAAGCACAAAAGAGTTTTCATGGCAAAATTCATTAAACTTAGAAAGCATCTTAATTAGAATCCCTGACAAGCTGCAAATTAAAACAAAAGCAAAGGAAAAAGATAGAATTAAGATAGACAGATACATTTATCTTCTTAAGCAGCAAACACAAAATTGCTTTCTGGAGTTTGTAATTACCCTAAATCATATGGGGAGAAAAACAAGTTGGGATGAAAGCAAACAAAAGAGCACTTTGAGAATTAAAACATAATGTAAAAGCATACATTACAGTTACAGTTCTCAAAGGTAATTAAAACACATTTAAGCACTTCGTAGCACATAATGTAATTCTTATGTAAATAGTGCTGTTGAAAGAGAACTGTGATTAAATAATGTGTTATGTTAGTGACTGATATAATCCTGTGTGACTATCACCCAATTCTTTTGTATTTGTCCAGTTGACATTTTAAGGCCTGCTACTCTTAAATAGAAATCAACTCTTGTGCAGAAAAATATTATCAACTATGTATTTCATTATTATTTTGGTATGTTTTGTTCCTAAAAGCTCCTGCAAATCATTATTTTACTAAGTATGATTGGTGAAAAAAATAGTTACAATGACTTACTATACCCAACAAATATCAAGAATTAACTGGTACTGGTTGGATGAGATATAATTGATTATTTTTGAAAAAAAATAATTATAATTTAATAAACTGAATTTCAAATTCTAATGAGAAAAAAAAATGCTGATACAGTGAGATTTTCTAAGGCCACAGTGGTGTTTTGTAAGTTTGATTTTGCTCTTTATTAGATTATTCTAAGTCAGGGATTGGCAACTCCAGTCCTCAAGTGTCCTGGAGTTGCCTCTTATGACATGTTCTTGTAACAGGATGAACTGATGAACTGTAAAATTCTGAGGGCCCTGAATGCGCCACCTCCACTGCTGGAGAATTAAGCAAAGGTGTGCTGCATGGGTTAGAGAGCTTTTAAAGTCTGCCACATGACTTGAAGAGACACACCAGGCAGGAGAACTCCAGAACGGCAGAGGAGACCCGGGTGGGGGTCACACGTCTCCTGGAGCCATGCCGTTCTGGAAGCTGGTTGCCAGGCGTCCCTTTCCAGAGGACACGAGCTGCTAGTCCCACAATGTGGGAAGGCATATTATTCAAATGCAACTGAGAACAGGTGAGTCTTTAACCTGGATTTAAATACACTGAGTGTTTCAGCAGATCTAAGGTTTTCTGGAAGTCTATTCCAGATCTGTGGAGCATAGAAGCTGAATGCAGCTTCTCCATGTTTAGTTCTGACTCTAGGAACTGATAAAAGACCGGATCCAGATGACCGGAGAGGTCTGGCTGGTACATACTGGGTCAGGAGGTCAGTCATGTATTTTGGTGCTAAACCATTCAAAGCTTTATAAACCAGTAACAGAACTTTAAAGTCTATCCTCTGACAGACAGGTAACCAGTGTAAAGACCTCAGAACTGGACTGATGTGGTCTACTTTCTTGGTCCTTGTGAGAACCCGAGCAGCAGAGTTCTGAATAAGCTGCAGTTTCCTGATGGATTTTTTTGGTAGTCCTGTAAAAACACTGTTACAGTAATCAAGTCGACTAAAGATGAAAGCATGCACTAGTTTCTCCAGGTCCTGCTTAGACATCACATCAGATCTTTAATCCTTGAGATATTTTTGAGATGATAATAGGCTGATTTAGTGACTGCCTTAATGTGTTTATCAAAATTTAGGTCTATGTCTATCACTACACCCAAGTTTCTGGTTGGTAGTTTTTAGTTGAATAGATTGAAGCTCTGTAGTGAGGTCCAACCTTTTTTCTTTAGCCCCAAAGACAATAACCTCAGTTTTGTTTTTGTTTAATTGAAGTAAGTTGTGACACATCCAGTCATTAATGTCCTCAATGCATTTACCAAGAGCCTGTACAGGGCCTCGGTCTCCTGGTGTCAGTCTAATATATATCTGTGTGTCATCTGCATAGCTATGGTAACTAATGTTGTTGTTCTTTATAACCTGAGCCAGTGGGAGCATGTAGATGTTAAATAGAAGTGGTCCCAGGATGGAGCCTTGGGGTACTCCAAATGTAATTTCTATTGGCTCAGAAGTGAAGTTAAAAATTGACACAAAATATTTCCTGTTTTCTAAGTACGTTTTGAACCAGTTTAGTACTGGCCCAGTGAGACCCACCCAGTTTTCCAGTCGTCTGAGTAGTATTGCGTGGTCGACTGTATGAAACGCAGCACTGAGATCCAGTAAAAGTGGCAGGTTTGATACCTGTCTGTAGTTGTTCATTTGAGTTTTGTCTAGACTGTTCTTTTTTAGGAGAGGTTTGATTACAGCTGTTTTCAGTGGTTCTGGGAAAACGCCAGATGTTAACGACAAGTTGACAATCTGGAGAAGGGCTGGTTCCAGGATCTTTGAAACTTTTTTGAAAAAGCTTGTGGGTAGAATATCCAGACAGCAGGAGGAGGAGTTCAGTTGACATAGAATGTCCTGCAGTTCTTTACTGTTTATGGGTTGAAACTGAGCCATTGGGTTTATACTGGTTTCTAGTGGATAGGGTTCATATCCTGAACTTGTAGTTGGTGAAACAATTGTTTGTCTAATGTTTATGATTTTGTCCCTGAAGAATTTGGCAAAGTCATTACAGGCTTTGGTGGAGTACAGTTCTGGTGTCACTGACACAGGGGGTTTTGTCAACCTGTCGACTATATCAAATAAGGCCAGAGCATTATGGGAGTTTTTTTGGTAATAATTTCAGAAAAATAGGACTTCCTTGCATTGCTCAGTTGTAAATTATATAAGTGAAGTTTCTCTTTATAGATGTCATAATCTACCTGTAGTTTAGATTTTCTCCATCTGCGTTCAGATTTCCTACATTCTCTTTTTCCGTTCTTTACCAGAATGGAATATCTCCATGGATATTTTTTCCTACCAGAGATCACCTTCACCTTACTAGGAGCAATACTATCCATGATATTTGACATGTTGGAATTAAAGCTATTATTTTCATTAGTATTTTCATAGTATTTTCATTTACCTTCATTCATCTTCCTGACCGCTTTGTCCCTTTCGGGGTCGCGGGGGTGCCGGAGCCTATCCCGGCTACTGATGGGCGAAGGCGGGGTTCACCCTGAACAGGTCGCCAGTCTGTCGCAGGGCCTCAATCACACACACATCCACTCTCACAGTCTTTTAAAATCCCTTGTTTGCGTTTTGGCCAGATTACATTCCTCCTGTTAGTGACAAATACAGAGATGGTGTGTTTCTAGAGAACAGGGTCCCAGGTTTTTCTGGAGAACGTCATGACTGTTGGTATTTTCACAGCCTGGACCCTCAACACATCAAACATCTGACTGCAGGGACAGGATATGATGTTGTACAGGAGAGGGTGGGGCTTTACGTCGTCCGTTCGAACGTTCTGGTGACAGAGTTATGGGGGACAAAAATAGATTAGCGAGAGGGGTAGATCGAAGCCCAATCCCGACTCGCTCCATCATCTGCTCGGTAAATTTCATGTGGGGTGAAGAGGGTGAAGAGGGGGAGGGAGAACCGTCAGGAGTTTGTTGGTTTGGTGGTGTTTGGGAGGGTCCATCGTCCTCATTGTTTTTCCTCTTCCGGTGCTCGGAGACAGGTTTCCCGGTTTTTATTTTTTCCTCCAGGGGGTTCAGCTCTATTCCTCGTGTGGATCCAGTCTGTGTCTGGCCTTGACACTCAGATAAATACTATACTGTGTGGACTTTGATATGGTTGACATTTTAATGGCTACCCTTTGCATAGAGAGAGATTGTGGGAATGGGAGGTGCTGCACATGCTCAGTAGAGTGTCTCTGGATACACAATATATGTCAGCTGTGCCAAACCACGACGACTAGTATGTCGACATGGGGAAATGACATGGTCTATCAACAAGAGCAGCAGCATAGACATAGATCAAAGCTATGGACATAGACAGTAGACCAAATACATAGACACAAATAAAGCCACATAAAAATGTGCAGTTAATAAGAAAAAGTTGTATATTATTTCTGTCCACTGGAGAAATAGGAATAGAGGACATGACTGTACAGCTCAATCACTTGGTACTCAGTGATTTTTTGATGGCTGAATGATGTTCAAATCACAAACTCAAATGTTCATGCCCACCTCATTCAAGGGATTTACCAATGAAAATGCCTTAAAGGTTTTCGAATCCCAGCTGAGCTTGCCATTTTACAGAGCAGGTCTGAATAAAGTGACTTGAGGTGAAGCAGTAGAACCATAACCCTCCCTTACACCATCTCTTTCTCTCCTGGGGGGACAATGGAAATGTGCTGGCCCCTCTGCTCTCGGCAATACTTCTCAGTTCTGGGAGCAAGGCAGAAGGTTGAATGGATGAAGATTGTGGACATCTTAAAAATTAATTGAACAGCATTCTCTGAGTGACCAGTCAATAGCAGCCACCCCATCAATCAGGGCATCAACCTATTAAGGAGATCACAAGCTCAACCTTAATAGACTCATCACACGTTTGATTAAACAAATCAAAAAACGCTAGGTATATTCCGATGTGACTCAGCTGCCAGTGTCCGAAATTCCCTAGAAAACAACAGATCTGCCCCCTGCCTAAGTGTTAGTGGCAGACATGAGGCTTCTCTTCCCTCTCTCTGGCTTGACAAGGTCAAAAGCTCTTCTTAAAGCTTAAGAGAAATGCTCCAATGATGAACCAGCCTGAGATCTCCTCACTCTCTAAGCCGTGCCCATTGATGTGACTGACCTGAGAGCAGAGCAATGACATCTCCAGTCTCATTAGCGAAGGAGGAAGATTCTACAGCAAATTGGATGGAGCATGCATCATTACACCTGGAACATTTTAGTCGGTCCATGTTTTACTAAAATTCAACATTGAAATGATCAAATAAATGATAAAATAGAAGTTTGATGTTTTTATGCATAAACACATTTTCTGTGCTCTAGAAATAAAATTAAAGCATTTTCTACCAAACTGAAATTATATTTTTGGATTGAAAAATATCTTTAACAACAGCAGTGAGACTCAAAGCTCCTTCATTATGAAAATCATGGCTGCCCAGCTGAATTGTGCTGTAAATTCAAAGTTACACCTGCCTTAATAATTTAATTAATTAGAATTAATTTATCTTTGCAAATGCCTAAAACCTTCAGAAGCTTCAGAAATTGTTTATTTTCCTAAATTAGTGTAATAATACTTTATTGTTAATAATACTATCCAGAATGCCTAGATGAGTCAAGAGGCAGAGGATTGGTCAAAGAGGGTCATAGTAAGTTGTACTTCCTTTTTTCATGAACTGTTGGCCTGTGTGTTATTATTTTGTGTGTTTATAAAAGCCACATAACCCTCCCGCCTCATGCAGCAACCAGACATTCACAAGAGACAGCAACATGACAGTTAAAACATACTTCTGTCTTTGTCCAACCCTACATATTAGAATAAAGAGTCTACTTGTGAATCCAGTTTCCCAAGAGTCCAATACTTTATGACTTCATGAAATAAAATGTTGTCTATATTTCAAAAAAAAAATTGGTTTCACAATCACAAATTCCTCATCCACTGACTTTAGATTGATGTTTTTGGTGGGTTGTTAACTTCAAACATTCATGCCACTTGACTTTAAAGGTTCTTTTAGGGGACGTTCAGAGAAACGGTGACACTGAGCAAGAAAAGTTCCAATGTCTTTGTGAGCGAGTTTGAAGGTAAAATAAATTCAATAAGTTCACTTGATATCATTATCAGGTAAGTGACTGTGAAAAGGTCTCTTGTACACAGATGACATGTCAACACATCATTTTTTATACATACCAATTATTTTTTTGTGCACTCAAGTTACTGGAGCTCACAAGAAACAAACTGGTACTCACGAGAAACCAGTATGACGTTCGATTTGTATTTTTTTCTTTACTTCAGTCTCTCTTTAGGGGCTCCGTAGGAATCAGACCCCTGTGCTGTTTGAAGAAAATATGTTCTTAAACTGTAGTGTTGGATTTGTTGAGCGGACTGTGCAGAATCCAAACACGGTGAGACTGAACTCACTGCAAAGAAGTCCCAGTGTCAGTGTCCACACCTTTTTCATCCAAACATTCATCATTTTCAGCAGGTTGCTCCAGCAGGTCCATTTGTTGAAGACATTCTCATCCAAAAGTTCAACACATTTCTCCCAAGAGACTCCTGCCTTATCAGTACGGAGGCTGCTGGACATTTGCCCTGCTAACTTTTTATTTACTCCAGTCTAAGTGTCATAGACACCCTCATCCTATTCACTCCTGGAGGTATTGTGTAGTCACTGTGACTCCAGTCTCACTGGACTCTGCTGCAGGAAAGTTGACACTACAGTGAGCTGTCAGTGTGGTAGTAAATGATGTGCATCTGCAGTGTTACCAGCTGAGTTCCATTCATTTGTATCTCTCACAGGTGGATAGATGGATACACCAAAAGGTGTGGCAATTAAAACAAAAGCAGATGCAGATCAGACTTTTCAACTTAGATTTGTTGATGACAAGAAACACAAAAGAGAGATAGAGGAATACAGATGCAGGACTCCAGGAGAGGTAGGCGAGGTTACGGTGAGCCAGCGCATCAGGAGAATACCAGAGTCTGCTTGTTTCATTCGTCTCCTCCCTCAGGCACATCCCATTCCTTCTGGGAATACGTCTGTTGATAAGGAGGCATCAAACCTGCAGCAAAGGAAAGAATCCGTTTAAGCAGCCTTTTGTTTCAGACGTTTCTCAGCAACCATCTGGAAAATGTCATGGCAACCTTATCACAATAGTCACATGCCGAGGAGCCGACAGTTGGCATCTCAGAGAGGAGTGTTGGAAATAATGTGACATGTCAGCTCATATATGGTCCAATCAAGCTCCTGCCATTTAGCTGCTTTCTCTCCACCAGTAACAGGCTGTGGCTGCTGATGAAGACAGCGAGGTGGGGGTGGCTGTTCATATGCTGATATGCAGCCATTTACTCTGCTTTTGTTCTGGACACACAAATTTGTACTGGTATGATAATAGTGGCAATTATACATAATTATAGCTATTAGTAGTTAATGTGGTAACAGTACTGGTGTGAACTCCTGGCTGTAAAACGGCAGGTTCAGGTGAACAGCACTGTTGTTTCACCAGACATAGTCAGTGTTTATTAGTGCAGGTGTGTCTGGTAATCAGCATTCATCTGGGCAGTCGTCTTTGTGGAAAATGTGACACAAATGTGCTCATCTTTTCAGATAACCTGAGAAAGAGATGAGCTGGAGCAAAAACGACAGCATGTGATTCTCCAGTTCAGAAGTCTATATTTCTTTAAAGGGATCATCCCACGAAAAAAACACTTTTTGAGGGATGATGTGTATTATACTGTTCATTCCTCGATTTAGAGAATCCCAAAGCGGTATTTTGATCCATTCATGCATTTCTGAGTAATCCAGTGGGTCCTCATGTGCTGACATCACAAGGTGAGAACCGCCCCCTCCAGGAAGAGTCTGCTCCGCCCCCAGGCTAACACAAACACTTTCTCCGCAAACCTAGCGGTGATCAGCTAGCTCTGAGAGCCCCCACCATAGCACCACCACCACCCCCCGGCTCGTGCACAGTCATGCAGACACCGGCCAGTTCAGCAATGGCAACAAAACTCTCTTTTGATTTAGCGTTTAAACTTTTGGCGTCCACCAAAGAACATTCTGGTGAGAAATCTGAACGATGAGTTGGGATTGATCCTGAATGTATCAGAGAATGCAGACGGGGGACATTGAGAAGATGGGAGGAGAGAGGGAGCAGACTATTTCCTGGTGGAAAACGTGAGTGACGAATTAGGAGAACTGGTTTGAACATGGATTACGGAGCAGAGATGGACATGTGCACGTGCCTCCAGGAAAATCTGATCTGCATGAAAACGAAAAGGATTTTTAAACAGAGATTGATAATGATTTACAGAGAGAAAAAAAAAAACATACACAGCCAGTGCTAATCAGAACAATGTTCTCATCATTTCAATAAATCCTGAAATGTTCATCTGGTGAAAAGCATGGAATGGTCTCTTTAACACTAACAAGTTTTGTTTAAATCAGTGGTACCCGACTCCCGGGCCGTGGACTGGTACCAGTCTGCAGCCCGGGCGTTAGCTAAGTTAACAGAAAAAAAAAAAAAACATATTTGGAAAGCTTATTTTTGCAGAAAAGAGACGGTGAAGAAACAGAAGAGGAACCTTTGACTTCAAAGGAAAAAGTGGGAGTCTTTACTCTAAATATGAACTTATTATGACAGTTGTTCCCAAACACAGTAATAATAATGCTTATTCCGCGACCGGGTTTCCAATGTTACAAGGATGCTGCTAATAAAGTTGTTCAAACGGTGGATTTATTTTTATATCTCAAAAATCTCAGTTATCGTGACCTTTTTTTTATCTCACACTAAAAATTAGCTCTTAGTAAGAAACTCTATTGTACAAATAAAGTTTAAAGCAGCTGTACCGTTGAGATCAGGTGTTAATCAGATCTGCTGTGTGTCAACATGAGTTTGCTAATATTAGTCAGTACCAGGAAGAGACAAACTTCAGAGACTTCTTCAACATCAAAGAGAGCTTATAAGCCGTCACAGGTAACTGGAGGTCTGTCAGCTTTCATTTCAGGTCCTGTATCTTGTTATCTGAATGTCTAATATCATGCGTGACAGTCTAAATGAGAAACTGGGGAGGATCAGAGGGAGAGAGTGACCTTTACCATCACTTAAGAAGCATAAGAGAGGGGACGTGCAGCACTAGCTTTACTCTGTTCATATTAAAAAGAAAACTCTGAAATGGGTGAAGTGACATTTACAAGCAAAGTTTGAGAGACACAGCTCCAGAAAAGAAGAGGCTGTTGCTCTTTTTTTTTTTTTAATCCTCATGCCTAACTGAATTACACACGTTTGTTTGATCTGTCTGATGAAATACTGATCAAGTAATCACATGAGTGGGTGGTGAGACCAACCATGTTGTTTGGCCTAAAGACAGTGAGGAACATTCAGGAAGCAGAGCTGGAGGTAGCAGAGATGAAGATGCTGAGGTTCTCTTTGGGAGTGACCAGGATGGATAGGATCAGGAATGAATACATCAGAGGGACAGCACATGTTAGAGGTTTTGGAGATAAAGTCAGAGAGGCCAGACTGAGATGGTTTGGACATGTTCAGAGGAGAGACAGTGAATATATTGGTAGAAGGATGCTGAGTCTAGAGCTGCCAGGAAAGAGGTCTAGAGGAAGACCAAAGAGGAGGTTTATGGATGCAGTGAATGAAGATGAATGAAGATTCGCTGTGGCGACTCCTGAAGGGAAAAGCCGAAAGGAATAGAAGAAGAAGAATCAAATCTGGCCTAAAACCGACTGGATGATGAAAGCAGTGCTAGACACAGGGTGTGTAGAAGCCCTTTGTAAACAAGATAAAAAGTGATTCAAACTGAAATTTGAAAGAGATCAGAAGCAATTTTAGTATTATCCTCATAGGCAAATTTCCAACTTTGACCAGCAGGTGTTAGCCCAGCAGTTAGACAGATACAGAAACCGTGTAAACGAGACCAAAGAAACAAGCAAGCCACACTGTCCCACGCAGACCAGCAGCAACATTCATATGATTATTGAAGATGATCAGAGATGGCAAAGCTGGAACTGTAAAATTCTGCTTTGGTTTAAAAATAACCAGTAAAAATGTAAGTCTATCCTCAAAGAAAAGTGATTTATTTTTACTTTCCTAATGTCTCCAGATCTGAGGATAGATCCTCAGATCTATCCAGAGCAGTCCAGTTTGACTAGAATCTGTCACACAGCCAGGTCTATGAAGATGGAACCTCAGATCAGAATACTGTTTAAACAAACACCCTTCAAAACATAAAATGTATTAAAGGCATTGGCCATAAACTGTTTATGAAATACTTTTTTTTTTGTGTAAAAAAATAAATAAATAAATAAAGTTAAGAAACTCAGAAGCTTGAAACGGGTAAAAAATATGCAAAAACAAACTAGTTCCTACAATCAGAAGACAAAAAAAAAGTAGAGTACTTCAATAAATTGTTGGAGGAAAATAGAAGTGGCATTAAAGCAACATGGATAATTATTAACAGGGTGTTAAGTGAGGATCAAACAAATGGATCACTCCCAAACTATGTTGAAAAACATGGTATTGACCTACATGACACGAAGAATAAAGCAGATGAATTTAATACATTTTTTGTTAGTGTTGGACCAAACTTGGCCAAAAACCTTACAACCAATGAGGATCAAGAAGCAGGTGAAAATATAGAAGTTAATGTAAACAGGATGTTTTTAAATACAGTCACAAAAGACCAAGTAATGAGCACACAAAGAAATCTGTGAACAAAAGATTGAAAGTGGCAATTTAGATATGACTTTGATTTAAAAAAAACAAAACAAAACAAAAAAAAAAATCCAAAATTGAACACGTTTTACCACCATTCACCCATAATATGTAATTTATCATTTTCAACTGGACGTTTGCTGATAGGATGAAAACCACAAAGATGATACCCATTTATAAAAGTGGAAAAAAACACATACTATCTAATTACAGACCAATTTCCCTGCTACTACAATTCTCCAAAATATTGAAAAAAAATATTTGACGCCAGATTAGATAAATTCCTAGACAAAGAGGGTACCTTAGACAGTAGTCAGTACGCTTCAGAGCAAATCCCTCTACAACATTGGCACTAATGGACTTAACGGAATAAATATCCACAGCAGTCGACACAAAAGCACCTCATCAGTATTTTCATTGACCTTACAAAAGCATTTGACACCATAAATCACAGCCTATTATTGAAAAAAAATGAATAAATATGGCATCAGAGGAGTCACCCTGCAATGAATTACCAGCTATCTATCAAACAGAAAGCAGTTTGTACAAATAAATGACATGAAATTCACATTAAGTTCCATAACATGAGGGGCACCCCAAGGGTCAGTATTGGATCCCAAACTGTTTAACATCTATATAAATTGAATCACCAATTTTTTTAAATGCAATTTATTTGCTGATGATACTATGTTTCACCATGTGGGTGATGACAGAAAACTAATGCAAGAGCCAATTCAAACAGAGCTGGAAAAAATAAAGAAAATGGTTTGATATCAATAAACTATCAATTAACCGTGAAAAAAAAAAAACTTTCCATGCTATTTAGCAATCATAGGATGAATACTAATATCTCATTTGAATTAGAAGGTTTTCAGATCAAACAAGTGAAAGAAACCAAGTTTCTAGGAGTAACCATAGGTGATAAAATACACTGGAAATCACATATCAACTACAAAAACAAAGATAGCAAAAACAAAACCACAGTTGTATAAGGTCAAATGGTCATTAAAAAATCAGTATACCTCATATATAATTCATTGATATTTTGCATAGAAATTTGGGATAATGTGAACATAAAATCGATAACTCCATATTTAAATTTCAGAAACGAGCAATAAGAATCATCACCAGGAGTAATTATTGGGACCCATCTATGACACTGTTTATAAAGCTAGAAATATTAAAATTTAAAGACTCAGTAGATCATTCCATCCAAAAACTTATGTATAGAGCACATCACAAAAGTCTGCCACATAACCTATTAAAAAGTTTTTAAGAAAAAGAGCAATTACAATCTAAAAGGACATGAACTTTTCACAACCAATGAATTCAGAACAAAAATGAAGGGAAAAGGTGATTCTGTGCAGGTATCACAATATGGAAAAATCTTGAAAAATCAATAAAAGACTTTAGCTCAATTATCAAAAAAAATAAAGAAAATAAAAACGGTGAAAAAAACAAATGCTCACACTATATGAATTATAAGGTCGTTGGGAACGGGTTAAATTAAAAAAAAAACATTCTGAGGTACTTGGTTTCTTTGGTTTATTTTCTTGTTGTCTCTTGTTGCTCTATTCTTTCTTGTTTTTGTTTTTATTTGTCTGCTTTTGTTGTTTTTAGCCAGCCAGTTGACATATTATTGTTAAAATACAAAGAGCAAGGTTTGGTTGAAAAGCTTGATTAATTTAGTTAAAGGGGTAGAGACAGGGCTTCACGGTGGCGCAGTGGTTAGCGCTCTTACCTCACAGCAAGAAGGCCCCGGTTCGACTCCCGGCTGGGACCTTTCTGTGTGGAGTTTGCATGTTCTCCCCGTGCATGCGTGGGTTTTCACCGGGGACTCCGGCTTCCTCCCACCGTTCAAAAACATGCTTCATAGGTTAATTGGTAACTCTAAATTGTCCCTAGGTGTGAATGTGAGAGTGAATGTGTGTGTGATTGAGGCCCTGCGACAGACTGGAGACCTGTCCAGGGTGTACCCCGCCTTCGCCCTTCAGTAGCCGGGATAGGCTCCAGCACCCCCGCGACCCCGAAAGGGACGAAGCGGTCAGGAAAATGGATGGGTAGAGACAATAATTCTTCTTCTTTTGGTCACGTTTTATTTTAACCTAGAACAAGAGTACCATGAAAGATTCCATTGTGTGCTATGGAAATTAAATAAACTAAAAAACTAAACTACACTTTTAAAACAGAGGTTTACACCGGAGGAACTCATCATCAAAGGGAGATTGAAACAAAAGCTTTTATTTCTATGACTTTGACCCCTGTTCTAGGACAGGTAATGATTCAGCCAACTTGACATTTTTGTTGAAAAAGAATGTTGAATGACTGCTTCTTTTGTGTAGACCTCCAACTGTCAAGAGTAATCAGGTTAAAATATTCACACTACTATTAAGTCTACAATCCTTCAACATTTTTAAATTTCTTCTATTCCTTTTTGTTGTTGAACTTGTTCAGCTCATTCAGCTAAATATGCATTCAAGTCATTCAACATTCTGTAATTTTCAGTAATATGTCTTCATCCAGTCAATGTGTCTAACAGCTGCTTTACAACAAATTCACACTGTTCTTAGGATTTACTGCTTCAGCCGACAGATCAGCAATAGCAACAATTTTTAGCATTTAAGAAATCAAACATGTTTCTGCAGGAATTACAATTCACCTTAATAGGAAATACATTATGGAAATAACGCTCTTTAATGCTTCAATAGTGGAGTTGTTGTGAGAGTTTATGGAATTAAGCAACAAAAACACTTGAACTAAGCACATTAACTATAAAGTCAGACAAAAACACAAGTTATGAACTCTATAGAAGTCTTCTATGTATGGCCTTTGTATGTTCACCAGAGTCCTATCAAAATATGTACTACAATTGCTTTGTTGCTGTCAATCACCTATAGATATGCCTCCAACAAGCAACGTGATGACAGCACTTAGAAATTCCAGCAGTCTGCTCTCATTTGCGTTGTAAGTGTGCCATCACGGACCTGTTTGCCCTCTTGGCATTTCACAGGTATAGTAGGAAGGCCAAAGATCCAGACTGCCTCTTGGTATCTCTGTTACTAGGTATCTGTTTCAAACACGCAGCTCCTGGTAGACAGCAGCCCTTTAATCTTCAAGGGAGTCTTCCTCTCGGCGACAGAAAAGCAATTAGTCCACAAAAACCAGACTGCTACAGAGTCTGCAGAAACACTTCAAAGAAAATGGAACATAAATCCTTAAAGCCCCGGTCAGCCCTCACTACTGGCAGTTTGTTGTTTTGTCTGCAGCGAACTGAACAGAACCAGAAGGAGAGTGTCAGGTCAAGTGTCCACTGAGTATCAGGTGAGACGAAGTGACACAATGGTCCTCTCAGCTCAGACAGGGAGAAAGATCCTCTGGATCACCCACATTTAACCTTCTGCAGTGACATCTATACTTCCTACAAGCATAGAAAACAATCAAGTCATTAAAAGTATCAATTTGCAAAATGCCTCTTCATCCAATAATCTTCTTTGTATTTTGGGATACCATATCATTGTAAAATTACTGGCTGCAACACTGAAACCGGTGCTTTTTAAATAAAACTAAGTTTTCATGCATCATTTACTACTTTTCTGGGTCTCAAGTGGAGAAGGCAGAAGTTTCATGTGGAACCTCAGACCTCCGTCAGGAAGTGGGGGTGTAGGGTGTGACGTTCTGTATCGATGCTTCAAGCCGTGTCTGGAGAGGGAGCGTTTTCTCAAACTGTGCATCTAGGCTTGCTTAATTTAGGGGAGGAACTGAAAATGATGGCGTCCAAAGCTTCACTGCCCGGCTGATTCACATGACTGATTCATGAAGTGGGTTTCTGATTCGTCAGCGAGTTTTGACAGCGATATGGATCCCTCTGGCTCCATTCAAAATGTGAGTGTTTGATGGACAAGTATGGTCAGTGAGAGTTTGCAGAGTTTGTAAAAATATTTTTTGAGAGTTCAGATTTAGAAGAAACTGTTGTTTTTAAATGAAAACCAACACATTCCTTGAACAATCACAGGCCCGATCTCACTGTCACAAAAGCACAGTCATTATCAAAACCGAAACCATTGGGATGGCAGAAATTCTTTGACAGGTCGGTGACAGTACCATGTCAAAAAGCAGGTTTTGGTGTGTCATTCTGTTATTTTAATGCTTCTATTCAGTCATTTTATGTTTCCAGTAGTCCAGTTGGTGTCGGATTTAATTAGGATGCAAAACCACAATTATTAATTTCTTCTTCATGATCACTTATAAAATGGTTGGCGCTTCTGTGTCTTGAAAAGAATGTCATCAATGTGTCACTTCCAAATTCGACTTCCAGATTAGTCAGAGTTCAACCTTGTTGAACTTGCAACGTGTGTTTACTGGCTGCTTGTTTTGTACTTGAATGGCGTATAATTGTATAGCGCATTGCTACCATCCTTAAAGGCCCAAAGCGCTTTACAGTCACTGACCCATCCAACCATTCACACACACAATCATACACGGATGGTGGCTCCGCTGCTGAACACTGGCTCCAACCTCCCATCAGAGGCAATTTTGGGTTCAGTGTCTTGCACAAGGACACTTCAACACATGGGCGGGCAAGGCGGGAATCAAACCTGCAATCCTCAGATCAGGAGTCAACTGCCCATGCCCGCCATGGCACCCGATAACGGTGGTAAAACTCACGTAGCGACATGTGAAAGCAAGAAACATGCTTTTACATAGACTTTTTTCATTGGAAATGACCGCTTGAACCTTTGTTGCCGGGGGCGTTGTGAATGTATCATGACAACACAAACTAACAAGCTGCTGGCATCAAGTAATTACAATGATGACAATGAACTCTGACCATCAAGCAGATGAATTAACAGTCAAAGAACTGATTAAGAACAAAAAAAGAGGAGAAAGAGACAAAATAGAAAAGAAAACAAGAAAAAAAGAAAATAAAAATCCAGACAAAAGAGTCTGAATCGAGCCCCTCCCCTTTTCATTTCAGACTATGAATTTTCATCTGGAATTTCCTAGTGTTGCAGTTTCTCAAAAACAGAAATGGGGTTGGAAGGGAGAAAATTCCAGCGACTCCTAAGTTGGAGAGTCGGATTTTTTACTTTACATGGAAACTTGTAGAGTCTGGTTTAAATACGATAATGATTTTTAACGTGAAAGATGTAATGAAGGGGGAAGAATGTTTTTGTTGTAACGCAGGATTTATAGTTAAAAGAATAATTTCAATGAATGACCACACTTCACATCTGTCTAATCCTTCTATATTCTTTTCTTCTTTTACAGTACACACATATCACTGTACTCCACAGCGACTCCTGTGGCCAAGTACCACATTCACCTTGAACAGTTTTGTTTTGTTTTAAGACCACTTTTTTACAAAAACGTTCATTAGGGACATGGGTACCCTCAGCAAAACTCATTTTACTTTGTACAGCCCAGTTGACCATGTTGGTCGTTTTTCTTGGGTTGGAGTAACTGGTCAATGAACCCGACATACTTAGTTTTTGCGTTTCAGAATCGGCCCAGTATAAGCATTTCTAAGATCTGGACTGACCTAATCCTCCACATACCAATCTGAAACACCCCAATAAGAAAAAAATTTAGAAGAAAGAATTTTATCTGACCTTAACCGGTGCCTGTCACATAAATAACTTAACTAATTAACAAGTAGCAGTTTTGTTTAACCAGTATTACAGTCAGAAAAACAACCAACAACCACACATTATTTTTTACTAGCTACTCAGTTAACCCTTTAACACCGGAGCTCCAGTGTTTATGTTCTTTGATTTACTGTAATTTTTTAACTGTTAACACGAACAACATAATTCTAGTGGATTCTGTAGGAGAAAGGCGAGTGTGTTCCTCCTGTTTAAGCGTCACCATCCATACCTCAAGTGTTAAAGGGTTAAACCACCACACCATCTAAGTAAACAAATACCAACAGTTTTTTTCCCCGTGTTTTTGCCTTTAGGGTTTTTATTTTTTCTATAAAGCCACTGTTTTCAGGTGGAGTTCCCCCTAACATGGAGCAGAGAACCCACAAAGCTGTTTTTGATTAAAAGAAAAAAAATCCTTTGTCTTCTTTGAGCACATTCACTGCAAAGAAGGCAGTAATAAAACAAGCAAAGCCATCGGAATTCTTGACTAGAATCCTTGACTTACATTTATAAGTACATTAAACTACATAGAATCAGACCAACAAATACACCAACAATTGAACCCTAACAAACACAACAAACCACCAGAACATGACCTCCCTTGATGTTCCCTGACTAGTGTTTGCCTTGCATTAGATCTGGCTCATTGCAGCGAGTACAGTCCCCATTTCATACGATTTTATTTAAATGAATGTATCGTCTGCTGTTGAGAATTTTGCTGAAATAACATTACCAGTGTGCAGTTGCTTAATAGTGAAAAAAGCACAATGTCTTGTTATTAAAAAGGTCTGATTTGTTTTTGCTCTTCTGCTAACAATATTCCGTTTTTTCAGATCTGAAGATGCTGCTCGGATAAGCAGTGAGATATCTTAGACGATGCTTTAAGGTTCAGCTGCACTGCAGAGTTTTGTGATGAGTCGTCCTGAGTTACATGAATCTCCACAGATACACTTCTGCTAACATGTTAACATCCCAGGCCACTTTTATATGTGAATGTTGGGGAACAAATAGAACAAAGCAGGAGATTTTAAGTTCCTGTGATTGTGACAGGCTCCTGACAGATTGCAGCAGCCCCTGTTTGTTGTTTACTTTGAGAGGAATGTGTGAATTTAGATGAACGGCTGGTGGTGAGAAGCTGCTGCGCTCAGCTTCCAGCCAATTGCTTGATTACACTGTTGTTGATTGGAGAAAAAACACTATCATTAGCCTACATCAAATTACAAGGGCTCGTCTAGTACTTAAGCACATAAGATCAGTTATGCAGTTAACTTATTTGGAAATACATTTATCTATTTATTAACAAACACTTGCCTATTTATGTGTGTCAGAAAAAATATTTACAAGTTCTGTAAATCGTCCATGATGAATTTATTGGGCCTGTTGTTTATTTAATTAATTGTTTGTTTATGTGTTTTCATAGTGCAGTGAGTCATAGCCTTCAACCTTTCCTCTGGTGTCAATGTCAATTTTGTTTTTCATTGGTGCAAAGGGTGAAAAAGAAAAAAACATTTTAGAAGTTTCACAGAAGTTAGATGTTTTACAATCAGGACCCAAAGAGGAGAGATTTACTGTAAATAAAAAGAGCCCTACCTTAAACCCACTTCTTCTAGTTATTCCTCACAAATTACATAATGGTTATTTTATTTCAGATAAATCAGTTCAGAATTGTTCTTGGTCCTACTAAAATCTTTTGTTGTGTTTAATTCCTTACTGTTGACCGAAGGAGAACCTCAATGAACAGCAAAAGTTAACATCAGGGGCGTTGCCAAAAATCATCACTCTTCAATCCAGCAGGAATAGAGGCTTCAATGATTAACAACAGTACTGATGCAACCTTAAAGACCCACTTTGATAAAAATTATGTTTTTGGCATTTTAACATGTTGTGTAGCATTTGTCTCATGATGGAGGACAAAAAAGAAA
Organism: Oryzias melastigma; assembly: GCF_002922805.2. Taxonomy (NCBI): domain Eukaryota; kingdom Metazoa; phylum Chordata; class Actinopteri; order Beloniformes; family Adrianichthyidae; genus Oryzias; species Oryzias melastigma. The sequence continues at coordinate 9,543,056 of NC_050521.1, read as the reverse complement.
AAGAAGAATCAGATTGTTGTGAATCAGGAGCAAAAAAGCTCATAGTTGTTCTGTACAAACTACAATTGGCAGGTCACACGCTCCCTATTCTTCTCCATTCAGATACATCCACTATCAGACAATTGGTCCATGTACATCTTTATTTTCCTCATCTGATCTGGAATCTGGATCCGAACTGTACGGCAGTTATAGCAATATTGCAGCTGTGATGTTAGGTTGGGGTTGTGAGGGGTTGTAAGCGAGTGAGAGAACGTGTAAACAAAGCGATCATTGGAAGTGTCAGCAGACTTACTCAATAGCAGAGGTCCCGCCCACCACTCAGAAGGGAATTTTTGATGAACTCCTGCCGCTCTGCACAAACTATGTCCTAGAAAACAACACTTTTTTTTTTTTTACAAACAATTTAGGCTAGAAATCATAATAAAAAGACAACTCAGAATGCATTTGTAATGGATCAAAAGATGATTGGAGATTACAAAAGCAAGAACATTATAGAGCTCACCACCAAAAAAAAAAAAAAGTCCCTGCCATCCTAACAAAGTCATCAAAATGCATCCTGAACTTCCACCAATGTTTTGTCCAAACCTGCTTTATTTAGACGGATGGGGTTGCTGGAACCTAGCCAGATACTTGCAGCTAAAAACAGGATCCACCCGGATCATTTCCAGTCCACTGCAGGGTCACAAAGAGACAGACAGCCACAGTCACACCAAAGAGACATTTTAGTCATGCTAACTCTACGCAGGAAGGACCCAGCTGTGGGTCAAGAGAACTAACCACTACACCATTGTGCAGCGGCAGTTCTGAACTTTATTTGCAGCAGATTTGAGGAGTGTGCACATATACTCCATTGTTAATCACTTTCAACTGTTCCATGTAGTGAGGTCATAGGAAAGTCATAAAAGGACAAAAAAGACATGAAAACCAACATGACTTTCCAGTTCTTGACGCTTTAAACCATTTTTTCCCCGATTTATCTTTGCAGCTGTCAAAATGTAGACACACGCAAGAGTGTAGAAATCCCTTCTATAAATTGCTTTGCTGACATGTCAAATATTTTAAAATTTTGTGATTAAGTCTACGTTGGAGAGAAAGATATTCTGCACTTTGAGTGTTTTATGCACAAATAAATGTCAAACGTGTTATAAAAATAAAACAGATTTTTCTTTGTGTTGCAAATTAAGTTCCATATGATCAAAACCAAATTATTCCAAACTGGGTTCATCCCACGTATCACTGAGCGGCACCGTAAAAACGTTGAGTTCTTATTTGAACTTTGTCTGGTGTCCTCCTGGATTGATGGAGATGGAAAAAGTATGGAGCTGTTTAGAGTCTTCTTCCTGTCATCATATGGTGATGGTTTGAGCATGTGGTTTGCATGTGCACGTGTGCTATGTCACCTCTCCTGAGAGCATGTTAGCAGTATGTTAGCATTGTTAATATGGTCTGTGTGGGTGGAAATCATAGAACTACGTGTAAACACAATGAAATCATGAAAAGTGTATATTTGATCTGTCAGACCTTTTACAGAACACTACTGGAGTCCCATGAGACATTTGTGTTCTGATGGATCGGTTCTATTGTTGTAGAAAGGACGAGGGGCTAAAATGGGTCAGGGGGGCTGTAGGCGCGTACTGGCAGCCACGCCTCTGTCAGCCTGCCCCAGGGCAGCTGTGGCTACAGTAGTAGTTTACTATCACCAAGTATGAATGAGGTGTGAATGAATAATGGATATACAATGTAAGAGCTTTGAGCGTCTGGAAAAGCGCAGATAAATCGAATCCATTATTATAATTTTATTTATTAGAACATGTCAAACTGTGATATAATCCAACACATTTTCCTCACCACGTGGAGAGAAGGTTTTCCGGGAAAACTGTGGAAGCTGCGCTGTGGTACCTGCAGGTTCGGCCTAAGCCTTCATTTTCTGAACTGATGTCACTCACGGATCAGAGTTGCACTGGTCGTCATTTACTACTGTGTTGGGTCCAAGGCTGGAGCGGTCGTGATGGAGCATGTGACCAGATGAGGCGGAATCAGCGAGTCAGGTGCTCCCTTGTTGGTTTGATTTTGATTATGTTTCTATGGTTCATGTTCTGTTTCAGCTTTCAGTGCAAAGCACAAGATTTGTTGGACCAAGAAGTTTGTTTTGTTATGACATTTCTTTATTTATGCATGTTTACCATTGTGTACATGTCAGGTCTGTTGAGTAAAAGACTTGCTGCTTTTTTTATGCAACACAAACCAAAGATTCCTTTTGTATACCGCTACAAAGACATGATGCCTGGTTTGAATGAGGTGTACAGAAAAGCAAAGCAGTAACTGCTGTGGACATCAGCATTCTTGTGTCTTCCTGCTACAACTTTCAAGGAAACTCAAAGTATGCAGGAGAGCTTCTGTGTCAAATCACATTACATTTCATTTGCCCAGTCATGTTTTTTTTTCCCTATTATTGATTTAACATGTCATTCCAGCTGCAACTGTGTTTTTAAACTCTTTGTTTCAGCGTGCACTGACATAGAGCAGATATAAACCCAGAACTGTTAGGGAATGAGAAGGACAACCCAAAACAGAGCAAACACAGGTCACAATTAAAGTGTTTATTAGGGAGGTAGAATTATTCAGTGGGCCGCCAGATGCACAGGTGAGCCTGAAAGTCAGATAAAGAGAGTTATTTGGAGATCCTGGTTCCACGCTTGGGGTGATGGTGATCTCTTACTTAGAGCTCCAGAAGCAGACGTGAGAGAAGAGCCTTTGAGGCGTCCGAGTGCAGGGCGGATGGTGTCAGGAATGATGGAAGATTCCTACACTGCTGCGGTGTACAGGAGGAGAATCCACCGGAGGGTGAAGACCAGTGTTGGGGCAGCTTTACTCCGTGTAGAGATGAGGGAACTGGAAACGTCACGCCTCTTCAGGATGGAAACGGAGGAGGAAAAACCAGGGCAGAAAAACTCCAGACAGGGGACAGGCTTAAACTCGTTACCAGGCCAGAAAAGGGTCAAAAACATGAAAAGACTAAAAGTGCAAGGATAGTTACTAGCTGGAACGTGACTGATTCAACGAACTGGCAGGGTGGATGTGAAACTGAGGACCTTAAATAGTGTGAACACTAGCTGGAGCACAATGGGAGCTTAATCAGCACAGGTGAGTGAGATTAGGGTGGAGGAAGGAAGGGAGGGGTGAAGGAGCAGAGCAGAACCATGACAAGAACTGGCAAGAAAACCTCAAATAAGTCTACATGTGAAAGTTTATGACAAACAGTGCAGTGCTTTTTTTTTTTTTTTTGATTGCTCAGTGATCTTTAACAAACAAGATTTCCTTTAATCCCCAGACATTGGTGGACTGAACTCCATGGTTCATCAGCAGTTCAAGGACTGAAGTGTCAGTCAGCACAGATGTGCAAAGACATGCTCTCTGTCTTTCTTCACAAAGATTCTAAAGTGGAATTAGAGCTTGAGATGGAAAAGTTCCACATGAAAATGATGCTGTGTCTTCATCCTGAAGCTTAACATGGTATACTTACACTATTTGTAAAATGAAATGGCATTGCTAAAGTGACAGGAGCACAGTTGGGAGGAGAATTATCTAAATAGCTTCCAGCAGAAATAATAAAAGTGATCGGATAAGCGCAAGAAAATAATTGCTTTTAAAAACAAGTTTTTGCCTGATCAGACTCAGTCATGACAGTCTGATTCTACCCCTGGATCGTTTTCTTCTCTCTCTAAATTAAATTGTTTTATGCAGTTTCCTTCCCAGCTTAACAAAATGACACAACATGTAATCAGAAAGTAGTTTAAATTCAGTTTTTTCTCCTCCTACTGCTTGATTACAGCAGCTGAGCTGTCGTCACATGATTGTTAATGACTGTGCCCAGAATAAAAGTATTCAGCCCAAAGTGTTGTTAGAAATTACAACAATTAATTCAACTCCCTCCAGGCAGATATCGTGCCAGGAAGGAAGTTGCTCTGGAACAGAAATCCAATCTGTCACTTTGCAGAGACTTAATGTTGACATTTGGGTGATCTCATTATTCTGACCTTGCCTTGTATGCAGTTTATCATTAAATCACCTGCTGATCAAATTAAGCCGACTAATTTTGGTTTTGCAAAGTATATTTGAAAGAGTTGTGCGGGAATCACTGAAGCACAAAATGATCCGACAGTCTCAAGTCAAGTTTCCATGTCCTGTTTCCCATCCTGTCTGCTCCATGCCACCAGCAACTGCTCAATTTATGATCCAGGCAAGTATAGTGTATCATTAATCATTTGCACCATCTCCACAGGATTATTCTGAAGGGTGAGATGGATTCTTCAAGCACATTTTCTGTGTCTGTAAATCAAAAAGAATTTCAGTGTTGATGGGTTTGGTCTACATGCTTATTATATAGGCATAGAGACTCTCATTTGCAGTATTGTGTAAAGGTTTTCGGTAAATATGAAAAAAAAAATATTTAAATAGAGAAAAATTCCAGAATTATTAATGATTGTTTTTTTTTTTTCAATTTATAAAATGTTAGGTGAGCCAAAATAAAAAAGATCTAAACCAAATCCTTACTTCATGTTTCTATCTTTTGGCTTCAAACTAGTATTCTATAGGTAGACTTGTACAAACTCAGGGATTTTGTAAGATTGCAGTCAAGTGATCAACCAGTTCTACCAAACAGGTGCGTCATTTATGTCACATGAAGGTTAAAACCCAGTCATGAACTGAAACAGCTCTGTAGGACGCTTCAAACTGGAACTGAGGAACAACCAAACCCAGAATGAGTCTGGGAAAGACAGTTTCATGTCATGGTAGGATTGAGAACAGCAGCAGGACACAAGGTAGTTCATCAACAACGTTTGGCCTAGACAAGACATTAAAGCAGACTGGAGGGTCAAGACTGCAGTTTCAAGCTCTTTTGAAGAGCTGACGATCATCGGCACGATGGCCAGCTAAAGAAACTTGGTGCTGCACATAAAAGACACATCAAGTTTAGTGCCCGTTCGAATCTAAAGCTATCCAGCAGTGCCATCAGCTCCATGCAGGCAGAAACTAGAGGTACTCAGGAACACCCATCTACTTCCTTTGGCAAAGAAACTCAAAAACTTGTGCAAGAAAACAAAGAAACTATACCAAGAGATAGATACAGACAGATAGTAGCAGGTGTTTTGTACTGATGAGTCCCAATTTTTGTATGCAACAAAAGGACGTTTGTGCAAGAGCTGGGAAGCTACCCAATAATGAGTGTTTAAAGGCAACTGTAAAGCAGTGGTTGCCTGAACGATTGAGGCTTCCTTTCTGCAAATGGAGACTTAGTCAAGATTAATGTTCTCGGTGGTGAAAAATACTGGAAAATACTTGCAAGGAGGCAAATGATTGACCACAAATGTATTCTGCCGCTGGACAGAATAAAGAACTATTGGAAGTGATAGCATGAGTCCCGGTCTCAACAAGAGACAGAGGATTTGAAAAAGCCTATCACAGATCTGTGATTTCCCCAGGATGTTGGAAATAACCAACTAAGTTCCTTAAAAAAGGTATGCCGTTTTAAAGCAAAAGGACAGAAACACCAAATAATGAGTGGATTTAGATAAGTGCATTGTGTGACAGTGGAGCCACCATCACTGTGAATGTGTGTGAATAAGACTGTGACTATAAAGATTGTTTGGCATTTATCAATATAGAAGAATAACATATGAGTACATAGTGGTCCCTTGTTATAACATGGTTCATCTTTTGCTGCCTTGCAGATTTTTTGTGAAATTTTGCATGCATTTTTTCAGTGCATTGTGTTTTATGCCATTATTGGCTGTAGACTGTTGTCAATCAATCTCTATCAATATATATATATGTGTGTGTGTGTGCAGTATTTCTATATTAGCTGGCATCAGATTGTCAAATCATCCAGAATCAATAGGAAAGCAATTTTGGCGACATACTCTTGCTAAAATGAACAGCCATACATCTGTGCTCTGGGTTCTGCTTGAATGATTTTGTCTGCCAGCTCCCCCCTTTTTAAGCCTCAGCAGAAACCAATTGAGAGAATGGCAGAAATATGGAGGGAGAGGCATGGGAAGCTACGGTCTGCCAGATGCTAACTTGTCACAGATAGAAGACAAAGGAGAAGCCAAAGGACTCAGGACTGCAGATCATCTTCACCTTGCATTTCTTCATCTTGTCAGAGGCTTACAAGCTGAGAGACGTCAGACTAGGAG
>NC_050521.1:9533780-9536845 GCF_002922805.2 Oryzias melastigma | reverse complement strand
AAAAGTCCCCATTTTTCAAATGAACCAAAGCTAAGAATAACCAAAGTAACCAGGCTTGTCATGAAAGGCAGAATCACACTTTGTAGGTGGTGTTTTTATTTGCAATTAAGAGCGGATTACCAAACGGGCAAGCTTTTTAATGAAGCTGGCTTTCATTTATTTAGTTTGGAAAGCCGTTGTATTATTGGAGCTGAAAGCTGCAGCATTAACACAGCATTGTGTTGAGTGGTTCAGAGGAACTGCATTAATTAGCTTTTTCTTTACTTTCTCATTTATTTCACTGAAAATTAAAGGAAAGAGCAATAAATGAATGCAGCTCAAGTGATTTTATTGGAGAAGGGAAGAGGATCATCTTCATCATTTGGCCATGAGAGCTGCTCTTTCTCTCTGAAGTCTCAACGTAGATGTTGAGCCAAAGCTAGAGCTGAGCAACTTTGATAGAAAAGATGATTAAGGCAGAAAATGAAATAAGGAAAAAGTAGAGGAGGCAGAGTGTAGGTAAGAAAAGAAGGCACAAGATGGTGTAAGTGTGGAGATGCACATCTCTTATATTTGTCTTCTGATCGGGAAAAAGAAATAATTTTTCATTAATCCCTTTTACAAGTATCACTTAAAATCTTGTCATGGAATCACAAAGATGAAATATTTGGTTCAAAACAGAATGCTGACTGAGTTAACAGACCCACTGTTTTCATTGATTAGCCTGGTGGCAGAAGTACAAACCGGCCCCAAGAGTTGCTTGGAAAGTTTACATTTCAAAACTTCTGACATTTGCATATAGCTGAACGTATAGAAGTTGTGGGAGATTTTTCATGTGGATCCTGTCAGCTGATCTACTCTTCTCTACTCTTCTCTTCCAAAACAGTGAAGTTGCATCCCAGCCAAGTTAATAATTAACACCATTTGAGATGTTTAAAAGATCATAAAATAAAAAAAAGCTTGAACAGGGTACGTTGTTACATTACATACATTAAATGTTTCTTAGGTGTCCCCTCTTAGTCTTCTTTCTTCTTTGCCTTTTTGGTTTTCTCCTCATAAGGGTCAGAACAGCAAAACATCTGTCTTCATCTAACCCTTTCCTCTGCTTCTTCCTCACTCACACCAACCACCATCATGTCCTCCTTCACAACATCAGTGACCTTTTTTTGGTCTTTCTCTAGGCAAAGATGGGCCAACCTCGGTCCTCAAGAGCCACAGCCCTGCCTGTTTTCCAGTTCTCCCTGATCGGTTTTCTGCTGATTAAATGGCTCAACTGATTTTACTGATTGAACACACCATATTTAGGTAGTCAGCATCGAGCAGTAGAGGGGGAGGTGGAAAACAGGCAGGATGTTGGCTCTTGAGGAACAAGGTTATCCATCCCTGCTCTATGCCTCTTCCTTGGTAGTTCAAACCTCAGCATCTTTTAATCTTCTTAGTGTCTTCCCCACTTCATCCTTAATAATCCTTGCTACATTTTGCTCAACAGTCACCTATTCTCTTCTGTGCTCTTTAATATTTACCTCATTCATCAGCTGTTAAAATGTCTCCATTCATCTTTTTCTTACACTTGTGGAATCTGTCAACACGTCAATAATGACATTAACCTGCTACATGTCCTTCCATCATTGTCTCTCTTTCTTGGCTTGTGAGTGTTGTTCACTTGAGGGAACTGCAAGACACACCTGTTCTCACTCCTCTCAATGACCCTCCATGGGTGTGGACAACTCAAAAAACTGTAGTTCCTGGGTCAACCCCAATATTGATACGAATAACTAAGGTGTTAGTCACAACTGCCCCTAAGGTATTATTATTATTATTATCATTATTATTGCTGTCTGTGGGTGAAGCCAGAGTCCTACGTGCACCGGAAACAGGTCTGACTTACTGCAGACTATGCGAATCAAGCTACTGCTCTGGAAAGGACAGCTCTGACTTTAGGCTCCCCAGACCCCACACTCTCAGAGCAGCCTCCACGGGATGCCATGGGGCTGAATGCCTTCTCCAAATCCACAAAACACATATGGACTGGATGAGCGAAGCCTCCAACACCCTAAAGAGAGTTTAAAGCTGGTCCACTGTTCCTCAACCAGGATGGAAACTACACTGTTGTTCTTGGATCTGAAGTTCAGCTATATCGGACAGACTCTCCTCTCCAGTACCCTGGCATAAACCTTCCCAGAGGGGCATAGGAGTGTAACTGCCCAGTAGTTTGAACACACCCTCCGGTCACTCTTCTTGAAAAGGGGAACCACCACCCCTGTTAGCTATTCCAGTGGTACAGTTCCTATCTGCCACACAATGCTGCAAAGACGAGTCAGCCAAGAGATAGCCACAGTATCCAGAGACTTGAGGTACTCAGATGGACTTCATCTACTCCCACAACCTTGCCACGGATGAGTTCGTCAACAAACTCAATGACCTCTGCAGCCCGGGTGGTGGACAACCCCACCCAAAAGTTCTCAGCCTCTGATTCCTCAGGAGAAGACATATCATCAGGGTTAAAGAAAATCCTCAAAGTATTCCTTCCACTGCCAGACAATGTCCCCAATCAAAGTCAACAGCTCCCCACTTGCACCGAAAACGGTCCCTGCAGAAAACTGCTCCTCCTACGGAGGCGCCATGTTTATTTATTTTTTTTTTTGAACCCCATTAGCTTACACAAAGTGGCTGCTAATCTTCCTGGGGTCCATGGAAGCATAAAATGCACAAATTAAAAGAAAAAAAAAACTCCAAAGGATTTCAAATAATTCAAAAACTAAGGAATGATATTAACATTAAAAGCTAAACACGTTGGTTGGTTTGCCAGAACCTCTTTAAAGAGCAACCATTAGCCCTTCTCCATGGTCTCATCTAACTCCAAACAAGACAGAATTTTTGCCTCCAAAACATCCCGGGCTGTCAGACCAACACTACTGTAAATTGCTACTTTATAGAAAAATTAAATTCAATTATTGCCATAGCTGCTAAACATCAAAAATTAGCATTTCAATGTGACGGTATATAGAAAAAACTGGTGGAAATCATCATAAAAAATGATACCAAAAAAATTGATGCAAGCAAGAAGCTAAATGCAACCCGGTCGC